>NC_133387.1:35201740-35502296 GCF_047511655.1 Castor canadensis
CATATTAACTTGTAATTCCCTATACAAACCAGTTTTTCTCTATAGCTTTCACTGTCCTTATACTATTTCAACATTTGCTTTCATTATTTTTTCTTTGTCATCTGTATTTTAATATATAACAAGGCAAAATTCCTAATTATACCTGGAAGACTGAACATACAAATTGACAATGGCCAGAAAGAAAACTCTAATCTGTGTTTTCTACAAGGACTAACCCACAACTTTTGTAGCAATTGATGGGCATTTCTTGGTCTGGTCAATGACTGACAACTTCCCAACTGCCAATTGTGGGACAACCAGAGAAATGCAAGTAAATATGCTCTATAAACCAATCACATAGAATGTCCTGCTTCTAGTTAACCTGCCTCCAGCATTCCCACACTAACCATCTTCAATCAGAGCATATCTGAAGTCTTACATTTTTTCATTCTGAATTTCCCCACTCTCCTGCTTGCCTTCAAGTTTCTGCCAAACACAAGTGATTGTGCCTGACTCCTTTTCAATGCCATATGCCTTTTCAGAATTTCCAGACCATTAATATCTCTTATTTCTTCAGAGAATCACTTTTGAAGCTGCCCCTCTGTTTCTCTTAAGAATGAAAATAAACTTGAACATTAGGAAATGGCAGGTGCCATGTTTCCAGGTATGAAACTCTAATTTTTCCTCACGGATCAATATTATATCAAGAAGCCTTGGAGGCCTCCTCAGAGATGTTATAATGGTGTCTGAGAATCTATCAGATCCTTGTTAGTTTTGTATCAGTTATAGGTTATTAAATACTGAAGCATCTTCTATTATCATGATGCTATATTTTCCATTTCAAATATATAAAATTAAAAGATTAGTGGGAAATTTAGCAAATACTAAAGGCCAAGAACATCCACATATATATAATAACATTATATATGTATTTATATATATAAAATGTTATTACTAAGTAAACATATATATACAATATTATCACTAGACATATGTTTAATTGTCTCCAATGAACCCCTTGAGATGATTGCTAGAGGTCTGAAAAAGCTGGAAATCTTCACAAACTAATATATACCCAGGATTTGGGCTCTGACCTCACAACTTAGGTATTCACTATGGTATATTATGCTTTCTGAAATGGAGATGATCTTCCTTGGTGGTAGAGGCAGGGTCAGAAGGTGAATAAGGGAAGATGAATTCCCTGAGCACATATAAGTACAAACAAGAAAAAGACACAGATACCAAGGATAAAGGCATTCTAGCCTAAAGCCCAGAAGACAAACAACTAAGTCAAACATCAATCAGGCTTTGCTCTACCTTTTAGAAAAGTTCTGCAGAGCTAAACTATAAAAATAAATACAAATGATCTGTATGATAGCTATAAGATGCCTTGAGCTTACTTCCACAATGAATGTTTTACTGACTTTAGACTTTACAATAGCTCCTGTGTATAACATGCAGTAAAAAGTGTGTGTAACATGGTTCTTTTGGAACCAATAATAAGTCAACTCCATTGTTATAAAAATAGAGTGCTATTAGAATTAAATAAAAGATATTGATTTCTCTGTTCCACAAAGGTGTCATAAATTGTGAATTTGTATTAAATTATATAGCTTACAAAGTGTTTCTTTGAGGAAAATAACAGCACATTTGTTTCCCTTGCAAAGCTTAATTTTTAGAAAAAAAAATCACTTAGACAGCAGGAACAATGCTATAGGCTACACAACCCAGCAAAATGCTAGTGCTAGATCTCACAGGGAGGTGGAATTGGCTGGAATTCCAGAGAGGAAAGAGCTTTACAAAATAAGAGTGAGTGAGTGTTTGCTGAGTACTGATAGGACTTGGCTTCAGAAAGTGGGGAAAGAAAGACCATGGAGTTGTAAACTAAACAAATCCCATACATTCTATCACTAACTACCCATCATGGAGTTTTTGGTTCTGTCCCATGGCATTCAAACATTCCATTCTGGAATTCCCAGAAGGGCCCCAAAAAAAGATTTATATTTTATATTATATTACATTCATATACATTCCTATTATACTATTATATTTCATATAGACATATTAAATACTATATATTCACTATATATTGATGAAATATTTTTATATGTGTGTATAAAGATACATCTGTCTGTGTATGTATATTGTGTATATACAAAGACATTAGAGAAAGAAGAGAAAATAAGTGGTTATCTATTTAATCCAATGTTCAAAACAAGTTTTCTCTAAACTGCTGCAATTCTCCCTGAAATGCTATTATCCCACTGTTGTGTTTATAGGTTTCTTCCTTCAAACAAAACCCTCTTAGGAAGCATCAATAAACCATTAATACCTTGGCTTGGATGAGCTTCAGAGATCACTGAAGAAGGACCCTCCTGAGATTCTGGATACACCTCAGTATTTTACCCTAATAATTAAGAAGGACTAATTTTCCCAGCTCCAGATTATCCCTCTATCCAAACGCACAGTTTTAGCTCTACAAATGTGCTTAAATTACACTCATTACTAATGAAGAGACCTTAAGAATTGCAAAGTGCCACATAATCAATTGCTAATTTCCAAATGGAGTTTTAGCTGCATGCAGTCATTAAGTTTCTATAATTCTTAAATTAGCTGAAAAGTGAACAAGTCATCTCATGACCATTGTCTTTGTGCATGCCAGTCAACCAGACTGATGGATTTTTAAACAGAATTAACCATTGTTTTGAATTTCTCCTAAACAGAGTATTTACTTTCTCACTTTGTGTAGATGATCCTCTGACCATTTTCTGTGAGTCACTGTCTATAAATAAATTTACTTTTAAAACAACACTATACAGAATTATTTGCACAGTATGGCTTTAAAGTGCCTAATTATATAAAATTAAATAATTGAATAACATTATTATTTATTGAGTATGTGCTAAGTGTCTGGTACAATTCTAACTTGTTCAGTTTGCAGTATTCTAGCACACATTGTGAATGAAGAAAGTGAGATGGGAAATTTTTAAATAATGTCAATTGTGGCATTTTTGTACTTAATGTGAATGTATTCATTCCATTTGATTTTTCCTCATTTGAAGTACTGATTTTGACAGAAAAGTTCTCAGACTAGAAACTGATAACTGTTAATTCTGTAAGAAAATATGATAGCAGTTATCCCGCAGCTAATCAAATTTAAAAGTGGAGGCCACAGCATGGTGATTTTCTAATCTGCTTTCTAAAAGTCAGCTCCAGGCTGCTTTCATCCCTAGGAAACCTGCATGTGAGGCACCTTCATCACTCTCCAGGGGGATCTTCCCATCCAGGTAAAGCAGCTAAGGCTAATTCTGTCAAATCTTGAGACTGAAATACTTCCCACAGGTTTAGCCTGACCTCTGCCCCAAGAAGAAAAACAAGCAAATTAAATTTATGCAAAAACATTTTACAATAACTTATTGAGAAACATTTTACCAAGTATTGTCTGATCTCTAATCTTTGTACATTTCCTCATTCACAGATAAATAGTAGCAAAATATGGACAGAACTGGTTTTATAAACAACTTAGTAACATTTGTCTCTTAAAAACTCTACTATGTGAAAAATTATTCCATGGGTTATAATCGTAAAAGAGTTAGGAATGCTGTTATTTATGGAGGCTGTACACACTTACTTGTTTTTGTTTTAAAGTGTCATCATCTCTTTGCCTCCACATTGCAGACCAGTGAGCTCACTAAGCTCAAATTATACAAAAATTGATGTTTCAGATTTGAGCTAATTTAAAAGATATTAAACAACAATGATATGGCCAAGTTCAATTCTAGGTGCTTTTTCATGCTTTTTGTTTGTTTGTTTTTGTTTTCTAACTACTCAAAGCTGCAGATCGCAGGCCATTTCTCTTAAACAAACTTCAATATAATCCAAAGTACAATAAAACTCACATGGTATAAATGAGTTTGGGGACATTGCCATGGAATTTCTCATAATAGGATTTTATTTTTAAATTGCTTTTATGAGCTCTTCTTGCACTGCAATAGGACACATGACAACAATTTTCCATAATTCTTTGTCACTCAGGTTCCAGGGCTCAAGATGACTTGGAAGAACTAATAATTCTTTTCATGCGACACTGCACAAATCCCAGAACAATTAGTCTCCAGATCACTTGATTCTATATGTTCAAAACAAGGAATATAGCAGAAAGGTAAAAGGATTGTGCAATTGCTGATACAGGTGTCAGAAAGAAACTGATCTAAGCTGGTGGAGTATCTCAAGTGGTAGAGTGCCTGCTTAGCAAGCATGAGAATCCTGAGTTCAAACCCCAGTAGAGCCGAAAATAAATAAATTATTAATAAAATAAGAAAATGATCTAAATAATGAGAGGATTTGGCTGATAGAAATAATTAAGGAGAAAAGACAAATTAGCTTATCAAATCCTTCTTCACAGAAAGCATGGATGACATGTATTTTTGTATGAGATATTTCCCAATAGTGACCAACTGTCTGTTTTTTTGCTTCTCATTTTATTTTACAAAATTGTTGGAAATTGTATTTTTAGAGATACTTACAAATTAGGGCATTATGTGCAACATTTACTCTTGGCGGGTAGAGAACATTTTATAATAGTAATATCTCATTTTCTGTAACTACTTAAGGTGTATTCATGTGAGTCTAGAGAAAAGAATATGACTGTAGTATTGAATCTTTGTCAGCTTAGATGGACATTGAATGCTAACAGATAAGCCTTCCATTGCTCCTCATCCTTTACCACCATTACAAGTTGAGCATCCCTAATCTGAAACTCCAAAATCAGAACTGTTTCAAAATCTGAAACTTTCTGAGTGCTGAGATGATGCTACACACAGCAAATCCACACTTGACCTCATGGTACATACAAAACAGAGGCACACGAAAACTGTTGTATAGGATTATGTGCAGGATATAGGATATGAAACATGTGAATTCCATACTTAGACCTCATCCCATTCTAAAGATATTATTATGTAATGCAAATATTCCAAAATTTCAAAGAGTCCAAAATCTGGAACTCTTCTTATCCAACCATTTCAGATAAGGGATACTCAACCTGAACTGTGACTCTTTTAAATTTTAACTATTTTGGCAGTATGTAATTTTGTTAGTAAGGGGAAAAGGCACAAAGGATTTTGCCTTAAATCTTGAAACATTCTTTTGTGCCATACATGACAACCTGCAGTATAAATTTTTTACTCTGTGAAATGGCCTTAATGGTACTAGAGCTTTGACATTCTGTAGAGCAACTCAATGATAATGTACATTATTTTATGGGTATGCTTAAAGATAAAAAATCATTAGAAACTCTACATCAAAGTTGACCTTGCAACAAATTGCAGACATAAGATAAATGCTGAAAAACAAATTAGACTTAAGCAAATTGTGTTCTGTGGCACAAAACAAAATTAATTTTGGATTTTCTAATATCCACAGTTATTAGCTATAAACTGCTACATGCTATTAATACTGTGAGCAACACTTATAAAAATCTAAACAGATCTATCAATTTTTTTAAAGGGCTCATTTTTTAATTTAGAGAAAGCATTTTTAACTTAAGGAAATTTTACATTAAATATGCGAAAGCAATAGTCAACTAAGAAAATTAGAACATGAGGGAGAAGATTCACATAAAAATTTTTGAAACTAATTTCAATAAAGACTATATTTCTAACACTATAAGTCAAGGTATAGTTTTTACAAAACACATTTTAACATGTCAAACAGTATTGTGTTGTTTGTTATATTCAATTTCCAATTTGGAATGATTTAAGTGAAAATAAGTCATAAATTAGTCTGTAGCTACTGACTTCAGGGATAATTTTAAAACAACCAAAAAAAAGAAAAAGAACAGTAATTTTGGTGGATAAAATCTATTCTCTTTCATATCAAAAATATCAGTAGAAAGAACTCAAAAACTCAACAGTAAAAAAAAATCCAATTCCCACAGATAATCCAACTTTTAATAATGAGGAACCCACCTGAATAGACATCTCTGGAAGTAGATATGCGAAGGGTCAGCAGGTAATTCGGTGTCACTAATCATCAGGGAAATGAAAAAACAAAACTAGATGAGATACAATCTTCCCAAGTCAGAATGACTGTTATCAATAGAAAAGAGTAATGCTGGCAAGGATGCAAAAGCAGGAGAATGTTCAAACACTGTTGGTGGGAATGTAAGCTAATATAATCATTGTGGAAAAAAAATTGGAGGTTCCCTAAAAAGCTAAATATAGAGCTGCCATATGGCACACCAATCTCACCACTGGGGAAATATCCAAAGGGAATAAAATCAGTAAGGGGAAAAAAATCTGTAGCCCTGTATTTATTATAGCACTATTCACAATAGCCAAGATATAGAATCAACTTACATGTCCACTGATGAATGGATAGAGAAAATGTGGCATACATACATAATGGAATATTATTCATCCATAAAAAGAATGAAATTTTGCCAATTGCAGCAACATGAATGAAAACAGTGGGAAGGATTTGGAGGAGAGAAGAATGGAGAGATGGTGTTTAATAGATACAGGGGTGTAGTTGAATAGGAAGAATAACTTCTAATATTCTATAGCAGTCTGATAACTGTGATTGACAATTAATTGTCTACTACAAAGTATCTAATAAAGAGATACTAATACACAGCATTACTCTTTTCTATTGATAACAGTCATTCTGACTTGGGAAGATTGTATTCTAAAGTGATAGATATGTCACATATATTGAAATGTGACACTGTAGTCCATAAATATGTATAACTACTATATGTCAAGTAAAAATTTTAAAATACATTTTAAAAGAAACAGCTGGAAAGAACCCTGAAAAAATTTAAGTGTTTGAGTCAAATGGCTTACTTTTGAACATATATAACATAGGTTAATATATTAACATACATAGTATTATACATAGATGTTTAGATAGATATCCCTACCTCTTTTCAAAATCCTCTTTCAGTGAAGAAATGACTTTGCCATATATATTAAATGTATTTTGTTATCATTGATCTCTAACTACATGTACCAAAACTATCTCAAAAAGTTCAGTTGAAATATGAAAGATCATGTAGTTTCCTAAAGGAAAACAGAAAGGGAGCTCAGAGACTCAGAGCCTCTCCAGCTCCCTGCTTCAGAGAGATGGAGGAGCACTTCAATGAAAATTTCGTGCAATATCCTTGTAAAGAATCTTTGCTCCCAAAGTACTCAATTCCATAGCATTCAACTCCTTGCACTTGTTAGTTTACATTTTTATCTCTCTATTAGACAGCTCACTGCTTCTGAGAGAGCAGGGTCTAGGTTTGGTTCCAGTTCATATCTTCATGAATATAACATATTAGATTTTTTAGTGTTGTTTAATAAATAAAAACTAATTTTAAAATCAGACACTAAGTTTTCTCACCCTTCAACTTTACCAACCTGAGTAAAAGAAGAATAGAATTAACAATATCACCAGAAAGAGAGAGAATTGGAAATGGGAAGAATCCGCACATCAGAGATAGATTAAAAAACATTCATTTTCAACAAGTTCCTGTATACACTTGATGCTCCTGGCCAAGGACTTTATACAGAAAAATATGGGCTTATAAGAGTTTGGGTTAGGGAAAGATGAAGGAGGAAATTATGCTGGGAAAATTAAAATTTGTTTCATAGGTAAAGAGGCATTGATTTATATTACACTGTCAGAATGATTTATTTAAAAGCTGTGATTGGTAACTTACATTTGATTGGCAAAGTGTTATTGCTTTCCTGTTTTAAGAAAGTAGTTAAGATGACCATATGTCTAGGTCTGTCTGGGAGAGTCATGATTTTCTCCTGTAGCCCAGAATAATTGTTAATAACACTCTCTTTCTTGAATGTCCCAATTTGATCAATAAGTTATTTGCTCACCTTTCCTGGTAATAATGAAATAGAAAAATGTATGCAAGCTGTAAGAGTTGCTGCTTCTCAATCTGCCTGGGGACAACAGTGGGCAGAGCTGGGGAAAAGAAACAACAAAGATCTTTATCTACTTAATGCCTTATCAAAAGATAAATACTGAACAGCAGAAACTGTCAAGACAGAGAGACAGTACTCTGTAAACCCCAAGCAGAGAAAGAAATGAGAACCAGACCTGTAGCCAGAATGGTTAATGGCAAAGTTTTCCTTAGTCCTGAGAAAAGGAGTAATTTTCAGTGGCTAGGCCTTCATAGGACACTCTTATAGGAAGGAAATAAGTAGTAATCCCCAGATATTCTCGGAACAGCTAAGAGAAGTTCCAGGAAGAAATTTTCTTGTTCTGTAAGCATCCTAGGGAATTCAGATACATGCCATCCGTTAACCACACTTTACAAAACACTTTGAACAAGTTACCACACTTAGAAAAATATTTCAAACACAACTACTACTCCTAGTAGCAATGACATTTAAAAATCTTAACCCAAAGAAAGGTTTTATAATAGAAGAAGTCTAGAAATCTGCTGCACACAGATGTTCCTCTTCACAGAGAGAGGCCTGTAGGTCCAAGATCTCAATTCCATTTTTCCAGTGCTTAACAGAATAGCAGACTGGAAGGAAGAAAGTCATCACAGTGGGCAAGGCCTTTGCATTAGAACAAATCATGAAATTAGAAGTTTTCTAGTACTATCAGCAAATCATGGTAGAACAACCTATAAATTACTTCTAAAAAACCTTTCAGGTCCAAGGACATCAAGTATTGCCAAAGGGACTGGTGAAGAGGTTTCGTGGTAAATATGATAATGTTTCATAATCTGAAGGCACTTTGACTGCCATAACTTGAAATTTCTTTTATTCAGTAAAATTTGCATAATTCTTAACAAAGTTTCCTCTGACTTGATTTCTTTTCTCTTAGCAATGTAACATGTGCATGACTTTCTTGACATCCTAAGAGAGTCTGCATAAATATGCATTTCCCATAATTTACAATATAGCCACGCTGAGTGTATCCTTGACATTTTGTCACCTTCTTGGTCATACATGGACATTATAATGCTACTTACTGCAAACTGCATTGACAGCAACTTACAAGCACTGTGACAGCATTTCAGTTGCCATCAAAGTGAATATTGCAAGCACATTTGCTAAAAATCATTTGAATTTTAAAAAACTATCAAATAGGGCTTCAAAATAATCATCACAGATTTCAGAAATCAATTTAATTATGAGAATGCTAGTTATCAGTTTATCCCCGATCAATTACAGAGGAGAGATAGAACTTTACTGAGCAAGACATTCTCAAAAAACATAGGAAGAAAAATGGGCTCCCTCAGAAGCCTGAATAGAACCCAGGACTTCCTGCTTTTATTTTCAAGTTCAAGGTATTAATCTCCACACATTTTTTCCAGATAAATACCTAAAATTAAAACCTACATTAAAAGGAGTATTTTGCAATTTTGCATCTAAAAATATACTTTTCAGTATACAGTTAAGCAACATGGACTACCCTAAAGATAAAAGCGTTTTCTTTTCTTCATTTTAAAGTAGGTTAGCAACCTATTTAATTCCAGTATTTCATTTTTGGACACATTTTCAGGCTTAGATTGACAATATTGATGCTTATATTTATTTTTCAATAGCTTCACATCACATGCTACTAAGTAGTGTGGGCAGCAGAGAGGAAGTAGAAAAAGTGAAATAATTTTGGGCATGGTAGTGCAGACTAATAATATAGCACTCGGGAAGTGGAGGCAGGAGGATCCAGAGATTGAGGCTAGCCTGGGCTACATAGTGAAACCCTTCCCCCAAAACCAAAATTAAGTAAGTAAGTAAGTAAACTAACAATAATTAGCATCAATGGAGTGGTATATATACCAAATAGCATGCTAACCAAACATAGTATATGCAAAATCCATTTATTCATGACAAGAACCTTATGAAATGCAATTATTATTTACAGATGAGGAAACTAAGTTGTGGAAAGGAGAAACACTTTTTCAAAAGACACGACTAGCAAGTAGTGAAGGTGGGATATGAACAAGACTGATTCCAGTGGCTATGCTATCTCATTGAAAGAAGAGAAGGAAAAGTAGGGCAAGTAGTGTGTGTATGGTGGTAGGGAGCGGTTAAATACACCTATAAATGCTCTCAGCCCATGTTCAGCCCATTTACCTTACTAGGTGGAATTTACCAGCCCACTTTAGAGAGGGATTGCTGACAGTAATCACCTGAGATGTGTATCCAGCGTAGACCATCAAAGCAAGGGTCCCTACCAGAAGCTTAGTACATAGTTTGAGAGCCAGGAAGATGTCCAGCTTGGAGACAGTTGGGCAGAAGTCCTCTGAATAAATAACAGAGACAGCAGCAGCTAGGCTTCACAGGTTGGATCACAGTTGGTAATTTATGCAGATCTACTTAATGCTTGATCATCAATGGCCATATTACCCTAAGGACTTAGATGAGATGTGGTTTTAGTACCAAATTCTACTTTTCTTACTGTTAGCTAAAATATTTATAAAGATCTTTTGTCCTGATAGCTGATATTAGTTTATAGCATACCAAATGAATCATGAGATCAGATTTCATGCCAAATTGTTCTTAACATTTGCTCCCTAGGCATCTACTCCTAAAAGAATCACTCACTTGAATTATTTTTCAATTACAAACTTAAGTGGATTCAATAAAATGAATGATTTTCAAGATACTTTTGAATAAATGAACTTCCTTAGTTGTGTAAAAGTAGACTCTAGATATGAGTGTTGGTAATAACACTCATATTAATTTAAGTAAATGTGCTACCAACTTGTTGCTTTGGGTTTTTTTTGCAGGGGGGAGTGGAAAAGTATATCACTGCTTAAATGATTAACTTACAGCCACTGCCACTTGCATCCTTGAATCTATTACTTAAAAATCATTCCTGAATTTTTAGCTTTTCATTTGATAATTTATAATGTGGAATGTATGTGATTCTCTTTCATACATGTGTGTTTCATATATGTGTGTATGTACCTATCTATAACATACATCTATATATGTGCTTTTATATATGTAAAAAAAGTGAATACACATATGCATATATATTTTTCTCTTATTTATAGTTTTATAAATCTAACAGGTTATGCTTATATTAACATAGTAGTCCAAAAAGGTAATGAATATTAATGCTATAGAAAAGTTTATAGTGAACAACCACAAGTCCTTATCTCAATTTCCCCTCTCCTCAAAAATTCAATCAAAAACTTCTATCAATTTCTTTCAACTTTTTTCTAATTTTTCTTCACTGTTTCTAGTTGTTTGGATGATTAACTCTCTTATCTAAACAATTTTGCTGTATCTACATTTTATTGTGTTATCAACGATATATATTAACTTTCTAATATGGTAAATAAGTATTATCTTTAACTCCTTCCCCACTGCTCCTTCTACTAATAGTGTTTTATCACTGTTGTGATTGTTCAACTATGCAAATTTAAATAACATATTTATACAATCTCTTATCCTGCAAACCAGTCAGTATCTCTTAATTCCTCATTTAGTAAGACACAGAGTCACCTTATGAGAGTCAGATAAAGATTCATAAGTACAAAAATTCTCTCCCTGCATCAGAAATGTACCAAAATTACATCTCCTAGTTTATAGATCCAATTTGTGACTACAATGCCCCACAAAGGAAAGAGTTTTAGCATTGAATTTAAATGTCATCTATTTTTATGATTTTACTATACCTGCATTTTCTCTAAGCTCTCAATCATTAAATCTCTTTTTACCCCTAGAGCACTCTCTCCCAAAATTTCTGATCTACTTGAGTCTGTTTTTCCTAGTACTTATATAAACTCATGTAGTATTTCCTAGATATGTTATAGCCCTTTCCAAATTTTAATATTTGTGAGAGCTCATTTGAGTTGTACTTATATATAATTATATATACTATTAGCTTTTCATGTTTAAATACTTTAGACTCAAAAAAGAGCCACAAAAATAGTACAAAGTTTCCTATATTCTTTATCTAGAATCCCCAATGTTAGTATCTTGCAATGATCAAAAGTAAGAAACTAACATTAATATCTTAGTCAGGATTCTCCAGAGAAATGCAACCAACACACAATAGTATCTGTATGTAGGTGTGTATGTGTGTGTGTATACAGATAGATGATGACATACACAGATAAAGAGAGAGGGGGAGATTTATTATGGTAAATTCCCCAATCAGATAAAGAGATCAAGGAGTCCTACATTATCACACTTACCCTTTGGAAAGAAACTAGGAAAGCTGATGGTGTAATTCAGTCCACAGCAAAAAAACAAAGCCTGGGAACCAAGGTAACCAATGGTGAGCTCTCAGTCTGAGGCCAGGACCTAAGAACTTGGGAGACTGCTGGTAATAAGTTGCAGAGTTTGAAGACCCAAGAACAAGGAGCTCCAAGACCCAAGAGCAGAAACTGATATCTCAGCTCAAAAGAAGAAAGATAATTCACCTTTCCCCCACCTTTTTAATCTAGCTGCACCCTCAGTGTTTGGATAATGCTTTCCCACATTGGTAAGTGTAGATATCCATCAGGCATTTATTGATTCAAATTCTAATTCCTTCCAGAGACACACTAGCAAACACACCCAGAAAAAATGTATTATCAACTATCTGAGCATCCCTTTGTCCAGTCATATTGAAAAAAATTAACCAACACAAACTGTCTATTAAATTATTAAATTGCAGACTTTGGTTTTTTTCCATTTTCCTAACAACATCCTTTATCTACTATAGATCTCACATGAGACTAGCATAGTCAAGATTCAAGTATTTATAATAGATATGTGATTTTTAAATATTTACTAAGTCAGTGATTTATCTTTTCATTTTATTAACATTGTCTTACACAGTTCTAAATTTTCATAAAGTGAAAATTTTCAAGTTTTATTTTATAGATAGTGCCCTTTTTCCCTAGTGCCCTGGATAGTGTGTTTGATGTCTGATCTAAAAACTCTTACTACACTCTAGCAAACTCAGAATTTCAGCTCTTATTATTGCTTATACTCTCTCTACAACAAAATTAGAAATAAGAGCAAAATAGTTTCTGCTGGGTATTGAGGGGGTGGGGGGGAGAGGGAGGGGGCGGAGTGGGTGGTAAGGGAGGGGGTGGGGGCAGGGGGGAGAAAGGACCCAAGCCTTGTATGCACATATGAATAATAAAAGAAAAAAAAATAGAAATCATCAAAAAAAAAAAAAGAATTTCAGCTCTTTTCCTCCAAAAGTCCTGCAGTTTTCTGTCTTATATTTAGGTAAATGCTCATTTTGATTTAAATTTTGTGGAAGCTGTAAATTATGTGTTGAAGTCCATATGTTTACATAAAGATATACAATTGTTCCATTTGATTTTTTCCTTTGTTAAAATTCAACAGACTATATTTGTGTGAGATTATTTTTCAACTTGCTATTCTGTTTCATTGATCTATATGTCTATCCTTTTGCTATTACAACACTCTCTTATATCTGTACTTCTGTATTATGGCTTACAATTAAGTAATATGAACCATCTAAGCCACATTTTCAAAAGAATAATAAAGTTGCAACTCTGTACTATTTTTTCTATCATAGTTTCTTTCCTTTCCCTTTAAGATTTAGAATCAGAGCCAGTGCATACTTGTGATCCCAGCTATGCTGGAGACAGCGACAGGAGAACCATGGTTCAAGGCCAGCTCAGGCAAAAGTTATATATCTAGACACTATTTTGAAAACAAGCTGATCACGGTGGCACATGACCCCAGTGTGGTCTCAGCTACTCAGGAGGCAGAGGTAGAAGGATTGAGGTCCAGCCCCAGCAAAGATCTTCTCAGAAAAAAAACAAATTAAAAGAGAAAAGTGGTAGAGCGCTTGCCTCGCAAGTGCAAGGCCCTGAGTTCAATCCCCAGTGACACAAACAACCACTACAGCAATAATAACAATCTTTTAGAATCAGTTGAACTACCACATGACAAACATGTTATGGATTTTTTTCACAATCAAAATGGGGAATCTGCAAAATGATAATATGACATCATTCCTTCAAAAAAAGTTAAGAGTCAAATATTTAGGTTTACATGTTATGCTTTTTACTACTTGAAGTAAGAAAATTAGAGATTAATCGAAATTGTTCCACCAAAGAAGTGTCAATTCATGATAAATTAAGCTTGATGTGTATAAATAAGATAAAACAGTTGAGCCAGTGGAAGATCCCATTTTCTTTAAGAAAGAATTATTCAAAGATTATTCAAGTTTGAGGAGATGAAAGGAAATGAATAATATATTGGCCTCTCCTATCTGGAGGACAAGCAGACTGAGGCTATAGTATTTTTAGTTAAGAGCAAGAGATTATGTTGGAACAAAATTTAACTGGAGTTCTAGGCCCAACTCCAGGGTTCTTTGTGTCAGGTCCAGACACTCCCCCCAATACGTCAAATAAAAAGATGAGAGAATAACAAAAAAAGGAGGTTATTTAATATGTACCTCCATGACACAGAAAGAGGCAAAGTAAGTACTTCAGCCCAACTTCCAGGTACAGACATGAGCTTTAGGTTTAAAAAGAAGAAGAATCGGAGGAGGGAGTGACAACTATGCATAATTATTAAGCAGTCCTGGTTATAGGTGTAGTCCACTGCTCATTATCTCAGGATTGGTCAGGCAAGCCATATTCCTTCCTTTGGAGGTGGTTTCCATCTTGAAGATGTTACCTTGGTTAGTCCTGTCCTTCATGGAACCCAAAGTGATTATAAGAAATAGAGATTCAAAGAAAAGGAGACAGAAGAAACATGGAGGCAGAGATGGCAAGATTTTATCCTGCTTTCATTTATGGGCTCAAATAAGGAGTCAGTGATTTTTAACAAAAAACAGTTTTTAAGTACCTATTATAAAAAGATTAGTGCAAGTCCTTCTTTCCATATCATCCAATAAATCCCTCCGCCTGCCTTTACAAGTCAATCCATGAGACAGTTGATTAAAATAAGATCTCCTCTAGAACCATTAAAGATCTGTATACAGCAAAAACTTCTGAAACATTACTCTTAATCATCCTATATGGTAAGTATATTGATAAAGGGACAGAATTCAGTTATTTGTGGGATACTCCACTTAACTACAAAGTATTGGGCTTGATTTGGATGCCTTGTTTTACACACTCACATGAGCTAATAGATACATTTGTATTGCAAAATAGGTGCCATTTATTAAGACTATTCAATATGGACAAATTCCACGTGGTAACATCTTTCCCTATGTCCAGAAAGGTGTTCAGAATTCGCAATCCAAAAATGTGCCACTATGATGTGAGGATTATTTTGTGCTGAAAGCAATTGGAAAGAGGCAGAAACAAGGAAAACCCTCTGCGCCCACTCAAACCGGGAAGAGCAAGAGCATTCTGAATCACTGGCGACAACTCCACACTATTATCAGAGCAGAGAAAGAAACAGGGGAAAGCAACCCTTATCTCACTTAATATCCCTCATGTATTTACCTTCCCAAAGTTGCTGCCTCTAAAAACCTAAAGCACTTTTCTTTTTTCTTGTCATGTCTCTATAAATTTATTTTTCTTTCATTAAGATGTTTATAATTTTCAATATAGAGCTGAATTTTCAGCTGGAACTTGTGTTGAGCATTCACTTTAGTTAGAGTAATCACATTTTGTCACCTATATGGCAACACTCAGAATGAGGAATAGTATGTATTCTTCAGTGTCAATAAAGGGATGGATAGAAAAAAAAGGAGATGTTTATTGTAAAGCCATACATTCTAACCACTCCTTCATGTTACATCGCTACTTTCATGTAAATGTTTGATAACTATGTTAGTAAACTTCTGCTTTTCTCATGCTTGTCTTTCTTTGTAGGTCTAACTTTCAGAGTCCACTCTAGTCAGTGAAACCAGTATGAATAGAAGATAAAAAAATTTTCTTTTCCCTTATCAACATCCACACAATCTTCTGAAGTCCCTTCTACTCTTGAACAGAATGGCTCATACACATAAACTGAGCTAGAGAAAAGCTAGAATAAGGACAAAAAGATAATAAATATTCCCTTTTCAAATAAGCATTCCTTATAAATAACTTCAAAATATTAAATCACTGATACAACAGATACTGCATAAGATATGAATAATCAATTATTCATCAGCATTTGAAAAATGAGATGGTATACATATGCATCATACAGCTATACATTACAATATTATATGCTGAATACTTTTCCAGAGAAAAGTAAGAAATATGAAGCAAGAAGCAATGAAAAAAAAACTGTTACAAAAGACATGGGAGTATTAGTAACGACCAAAAATATATCAATCTTTTAGAATTCTTGGGTAATAGAATTTTATAATAAATCTTCATCCATATCTAGTAAACAATCTTGGTTTTAAATTTAAAACCTTATGTTTATGTTGACAGAACTGACAAGCCCTGCCAAGATTAAAAGAAGAAATTATTTGCTACTAAAGACCTCTTTCATGTTTCCTAAAGAAACAGAAATATTAAAGACAAGCTACTAAAAGTTATAGTCAAAGAAATTTATTTTCTCTGTTTAAAAATACTGACTTTGTACAAGTGAAAATTTCACAATCTTAAATCCCCACAAATAAAAATTAAGAAAAATATCATTGTTATTAGCATTTGGAATAAAGAAGACATCATCGAAGAGATTGACAATCTGCTATTCTACTTTCAGAGTTTAGACAAAGGCATAAAGTGAATAATGTTATCATTATCAACCCACAATTAAATGGTCATATTATTTGATTCTAAACTTAAAAATAGGAGTTAAATGCTTAAGCATCTTCTTTTTTAAATTTTTAAGTGCCTTCTAAATGCTAAAAAATGTAAAACAAGAGCCTGGTCCCTACAGAAAGAGCAGAGAATGACTATCAGAAACTACAAAAACACTCATGAGAGGCTACTCTGAAGGAACTAGAAAGCACATGAACACATCTTCTGGCCCTCTGGCCCACGAGGAAGCATTTTACTTATTATTCTATAGTGTATGATACATTAATATTAACCTACACTTCAAATGGGAAGATGGTAAGCATATAGCATTTATTGACTTCCTACTATGACCCAAGCTTAGTGTACATCCCTACAGAATAAGAGAAGAGTACAGGATGGCTGCTTTTGGAAGCAGACAACTGAGTAGGGAGGCAAACTCATGGGACAGAAAACATCAAAGGAATAGTGCAAAGGATGCTATAAGGATAACTATTGGTCATAGCAGATGGTATTAAAATATATCGCTGAAATAGCTATTAGACATTTACAATGTGTAAGGCACTATGCTAAAGTTACGCACAAAAGCACTACCTACTGAGAACATTATGAAATATGTACTATTATTATGAATATTCATTTTTACTATGAGGACTGGTGCTTCCAGGAAATTAAGGACACCCAGATAGTTAAGGAGAGTAAATTCAAGCCCAGTGTGAGTCATGATTGTCATCCATGCTATTGTCATGACAATCAGAAGTCTAATGAGAGTCTAGAGGAACGGTGCTTACCCCCACTGAGGTTCAGGAAAGAGTTTCTAAGAAGATGGTGTTCCAGAAAGTAGAAATGGCTAGAAAGAGCATGACAAAATGATGTAGTCCCAGAGGTTTTTAATTACTAACATAAACCATTAGGTGGCTGGTGAGCTCAGTTAGGGTGGGAACACAGGTGGATCTGGAAATAGTTTTGATGCTTGAATTACTTCTTGTACAGAAAACCTTCCAGGGATTTCTAATAAGGAAGAAATGAACAGATTTTCATTAAGAAAGATCTTCTCAATAGCTATGGGGAACAATTTGAAGTAAGCAAGACTGAATGGATGAGCGCTAAATAGGACCAGCAACAGAAGACAATGTTACTACTATTCATGTTTATAGCCTACCCTACAATAAATGCTAACAATATGTTAACCTTACACTTGTCTCTCAGATAGCCAAGCCCTTAATAAATACCCCATTAATCTAAATAATGTGTATTTCGTTTCCATCCCCAGTCAACATAACCTAAATCTAGCAAAGGGACTAGGTTATTCTTTCAAATAAGCAAAAGATATTAATTTGTCTTCTATCATATTTCAAGGCCAATGAGAGAAAGAATAAAGTATGGATGCCCAGTGCCTTGATCCATTTTCAAAATGTTAGCACCTGCTTCCTCTGCAAGAAGCAAAGCTCATAAGCTCTTGTATAAGGACAAGCATGAAAGGAAGTTAGAAATTTAAGTGTGAGATAAATAAAAATGATTACACAAAATTCTGAATAGTAAATGTTTACATTTACCTTCTCTGATTGGACATTAAAATTGTAGCTTAAAAGATAAGCAAAAATGTAAAAACTACTGTCTTTAATCAGCATGTGAAATGCCTTGAATTTAAAAATATATAACTGCTGCAACCAGAGTATCCATTTCTTGCTGAAAATCTAAACTTGCTTGGGCATTTCAAGACTATACTT
The DNA here is from genome assembly GCF_047511655.1 of Castor canadensis. Lineage (NCBI taxonomy): Eukaryota > Metazoa > Chordata > Mammalia > Rodentia > Castoridae > Castor > Castor canadensis. The sequence continues at coordinate 35,220,086 of NC_133387.1, forward strand.
GTGAAGAAAATTTATGTTTAATATTTGCTTCATTTATGAAACCAAAGTTTCCATTAATGATGTAAGAATGCATACTCAAGAGTGAAATCTTTTCAAAAATTTTTGCTTTTAAAATATTGGTCTTGCTTAAAGTACTATGATTTTCACTTCCTTTAAAATTTTGGACTGACACATAATTGAGCATAATATGGGGTACACGGTATACATTGACTCTTCTTATATGTCAATATTAAAGTTATTTTCCAGTTAATTTTTAGAAATATAATCTTATCTATTTACTGGCATCTCATGACTTTAAAAATGTATGTTGACATAAAAGGTAATTACCACAATGATTTCATTTTAGACAGTTCTGTGGTCTGAAAGTTTGTGTCTCTCAAAATTTTTATGTGGGAACCTAATACCCTGTATGATAGCATTAAGAAGTGGGGCTTTTAGGGAATGCTTAAGTCATGAGGGCTATACTCTTATGAATGGAATTAGTGTCCTTATAATAAAAGCACAAGAAAACTTCTTTGATACTTCCTATGTGAGCTCACAGCAAGCTATCACCAGACATGGAATCTACTGGCATCTTGATCTTGAAATTAGCCTCCAAGACTGTGAATAATAAGTTTCTATTATTTAGGGGAGTGATTAACACTCATTCTAAGGTATTTTGTTATATAGCAGTCCAAGTGAACTAGGACAGATATTTCAATGTATATCTTTATTATCTCAAATTATTATCAATACTTTCTATATGTAACTCCTTTAGCAGTTCATGTCACTAGATAATAACTATGGTAAGTTAAAAATCTACTATTTTAATGAGTTTAATGTTTCCACATGGTTAAAAATATAGATTTGGTGTCTAATGCTTGACACCAAAGTATTTGCATACTGGAAACTCCCTAAATATTTGAAATCTAAGACAAAACACCTAGTTGATGAGCTGTTTTTAATTCTCTAATTAAAATCTTACTCCATATTATATGCATAACATATTCTGTAGCTCCAAGTCAGGAACAAGGATGGCCTCAGTGACTGATTACCAATGCATACAGACTGCTACAGTGAAGCACCAGGTAAAAACTTCCTGTCTTTTTTTGTGTGTGCTTATTACTAATTACATAAACATAACCTGGCAAGTCCCAGAAGCAGCAGTAAGAAAGCAGTAAGGATCAAGGACCTGAAGAGGGAGAAATCGAATCTATAATTTATTGAACACCCACCATGTTCAGCAACCTGATAAAACTACATGGAAATTAAAGGTAGGAGAAAAGCAGATTTCAGAGCCTAAAACCCACTCAGTTGGCTTCAGAGTGAATCTGAATCAGCAACAAGGCAAGTAAATCCCTGGCAAGTGCAGCAACTGAAAGTCAGAAGAAAGTACTGGATTATAAACAAGAAGATAAACAGAAAGGAAGTCAGGAAAAGTGACGAAATATGGAAAAATATTTTAAAAATCTCCAAGAACAAGGCATGTAGAGTAACTCAAGTGGCAAAGTTAGACAGATGTGAATGTGGAAAAATGTATCAGATACATTAACAATGGCAATGCATATTTAAAGATGAATACTTCATCCAGCTTCCTGTACCTGAGCACAATATTCTGACAGCTTGAACTTTAGATTTTCTTCTCCAACCTTTCCATAAAAATTTTAAGCAAATGCACATCATATTTAACACTTTACTCATATTTGCATCCAAAAGGCAAAAAACCATAATTCAATAGTATCATCTTAGCTGAATAATATATAAAGCCCAGTAAAGTCAACTAATTTGGTAAAAACAATGCTTTTGTCAAAGACTGAAAAAATCCCAACAATCTATTCAGACTCTCATATAAATCTTCCTTTTCAATCTCATAATCAATTGGAAGAGAACATTCAAGAGTATTTTTCCCACTAAATACAAGAAACTGTTTATGGTGCTTTATGCATGCTACCCCATGTACATGCTCTTTACATTACAATCATGAGAAGAATGTGTCTTTCACTCCACTGAAGCTAGAAGAAGATATTTTGCAACAGTTTGTGATGCAAGAGAAGCTTAAAGTTTATTTGCTGTGGGCATTTTTATTTGAGCATATAGACAATTTTTTATTATCTATTTGTCTCAGCTTATTTTTTTGCTGTTTGTGTTATTCCCCTGGGTTTTAGCAAGACTATGCAAAATTAAGTAATATCATTAATCTCCAATCCATGACCAGTGACCTCAACCTAAATGGATTTATCATGTACATATTCATATTTTACATGTGACTGATAAGAAATAATAGTCTAAACAATTTAAAAACATGAATAGAGTAGCAAGATGCTTACCTAGACTGGTAGTTTAATGGTGTTTGTGATTGTACTGAGTTGGGTGGTGTTCTAAAATTCAGTTTTATCCAAAACTTCAAAATATGAGTTTATTAACTGAGGCCATATTGGATTAGGTGGGGCTTAACTCAAGATTGGTATTCTTAAAAAATGAAGAAAGAGAGCCAATTTGGCTAAGAAGACATATAGAAAGAAGCCATGTGAAGATGGAAGCGAGATTGGAGTGATATATCTAGAAAGTGAAGAATACCAAGAATCACTGGCAACCACCAGAAACTAAGAGAGACATGGAACAGATTCTCTCTCAAGGACTTCAAAAGGAACCAACCTGCTGACATCTTGATTTTCAACATCTAGCCTCCACAACTAAGAGAATACATTTCTGTTGTTTAAGCTCCCAGTTTATGGATTTTGTTATAAGAGTCCTAGCAAACTACTACACCAATCATTTCTATCTGATACATAAGAACATATGTTATTAAGCTTATCTGAGTAATTACAAATTTGAAATGAATGAATCTCCCTCCTTTTTGAAAAATTTTGCAATTATATATTTTCTTTCATTTAGAACAGTATTCTATCAATTGTTCAGGGAGTTTTTTCTTTTTTTTTTTTTTTTTTTTTGGCAGAACTAGGGCTTGAACTCAGGGCCTTACCAGGCAGATGCTCCCATTTGAGCCTCAACCCTAGCCCAATATTTCAGCTTTTATTTAGACTTTTTGTCTAGAAAAATGTCTGTTGTTTCAACTCTTACCTCCTGACTTTCAGATGAATTCCCAAGCAATACATATGTAAAATCACAATGGTAGGTTATCACCTACTTATCTTTCTAAGAACATTTCATTTCTGGCTTCATCATCATAAAAGCTACCCTGGGCAAGCTTTTGCACAGGATTTTGTGTTGTGGTTGTGGACTTACTATGTCTAACTTGGTGGGATCAAAGAAGAGGTGTTGTTCCCTGATGGCATTCAGTCACTTGCTTTCTTTGTGAAGTAGACAGAATTTAAAAAGCATTATTAAGACCAGGCTTACTAATGCACTTTTGCATTCCCAGGTATATGGGAAGAAAAGGTAGGAGGATAGCAGTCAAAGGCCAGCCCTGGGCAAAAATACTAGAACATACCTAAAAAACAACTAAAAGTCAAAAACAGCTGGGTGTGTGATTCACGTGGTAGTGCACCTGTCTAGCATGTGTGAGACCCCAAATTCAAATCCAGTACTACCAAAAATAAATTAATATAAAAAATTATAAAACTAAAAATAAAAGACCTTAGTAAAGAACTCTTTGAGTCAACCTTTAGGAAAAGGGGAAAATAGCTTATTGACCTCAGCTTTCATTTTATGCTTTTTGCTAAATGACTTCAGTGTGAAAGTGTTTAATATTAGTGCTCTCTAGTCAGCTCTTTCCACTTTCCTGACATGATGGCAACACAGAAAAACACCACATCCACAAGGAATAATGGGTAACAGCAGCATACCAGAGATCAGCAGATGGGTGCAAAATTCTAGTAAAAGAATTAGAGAACACAATGCTTTTTATGTATGCCTTGACTGTACGTTAATGTAAATCTCTCAAAGAAAATATCTAAACTAAAACCCATTTCCTCCCTCCTTAATTTCAGCATCAATTTATTTAATAGCATTGATGATTTATAAATGATATAATCAGCTATGGATAAATTGATACCATTTCCTTACTACTTTTTTTTTTCTCTTTTAGCTTGCTGCATCCCATTCCACTCAGGAAAAAATAAGCATATTTCAAAAGACCATGTTGTATATGATTCTTCCCCACATTTGCAATAGGAAAAGTGACAAATCTACTGCAGGATTACAATGCCTCACACTCAAGTAGTCACTAAATCAATCTTACATTAAAATCATAAATCCTGACAAAGATGCAACCAATATAGAAGTGACCCAAAACATTTATAAATTGCTCATTCCAACCACCTGTGCTAAAAGCTAAGCGATTTAATTTGTTCTGCTCTTCTTAGCAAAGTATCATCTTTATATTTCCTTTAGGAAATAGTAGTAATTAGATTTATTTCCCCATAAAAGACAGACAATTCACTAATTTACATTATTTATTTCTTGTAACTATGTTTGACTGATCCTTACTTTGTCTTTACGAGACCATTTGAAGAGCTAACAATTGAGAAGAAAGAGGAAAAACTGAAGTATGTATGTTTGGAGGGTTAGATTTAAGAATAAAATTAAAATCAAACATGAAATCCCTTATAGTCTAAAATAATCATAAAACCAATTATATATTCCTATTCTTAAGAAAAATATATTCATAACAGTTCATTCTCCTAAATATAAATTAGGTTTACAAATACAAATTTTAATGAATATATGCACAAAGAATAGATGCACTTAGGATATATTAATAACAATTCTTTATAATCAAATACATGTCCTAGGCATGTCAGTTTTTCCACCTCCCTGGCACTTGGTATCTAGCAGTGGTAGAAACAAAAAGAACATTATTCAGTAAATTGTGAGAGGAGCAAATTGTTGATTATTTGAAAAGCTATTATGAGGAGAAGATGAATGCTAATAAACTATAAAATTAACATAGCTAAAAAAAAGGTCATTTGGCAAATTGGTCATTTGGCAAATTTGCTTTTGGCTAAATGATCTATACAGTATTTATATGTAAGCCTGGCTTTTCCAAGTAATGTTAGCCAAAATTTTAATAGAAATTGGCCAGAGCTAAATTACGCTTCATTCACGTAGGTAACAGTCCACTCATCTGATCACCATTACGTGTGCTTCTGCATAGTCCCCATTTGAGATCAGTTGATTTTCTAAATATTTTTCTTGCCACTCGCTTATCACATCATGTAAGTTTCCGCTGCTGGCTGAGCACAAACTTAAGGAGAGAATCACATGACTAGCCTTCAATACACATAGCCAACTATCTCCAGAGTCTCCAGGAAATTTATATTACACTTCTACTACTTTCTTTACGAGAATGGGGCTCACCCATTAGGCATATAGATCTTTGTAAGCAAAACTAACATTTGTTTGCTTTGACATTCCTACATCCTCATACTCTATGTCCTAATGTTGTTTTACTAAAATTTGCTTCTTAATGGTACATTTAACTATTTAGCAGAAATTCTGCTGGTTCTTCACTGAAAAGTCATAGTTACTCAAGTGTCTGCATGTATCCATCTCTACCATTCTGATACATTTCACAGCCCTAACAGGAATCCTTGTGGTGACCCCTCCCCAAAGCAGGTCCTTACATGCTTAAGTAAACTATATCATATCATAATGCAGTTTCTGGGATCACCAATTAATTTTATCATAATTAGTTGATTTTCTCCAGACAAAAGCAGGTCTGGACCTGGAGTTGTAATATTTTGGACATGTTTTTACTTATTGAAGAATATTGAAAATATTCTTCAAAAAATACACTCAATCTTTATTAAAGAGAACAGTTTTAGTTAATGGATTATTGCTCTAGCTGATTGGTACAAAATGAACTGGAAAAGAAATGTGTTTAAAAATATAAAGGAGAAGTTATTTGGTGTGATTTTAGTCCTTTTAAATCCACTAACACTTTTTTTGTGTCCTAATATATGACCTACCCTAAAGAATATTCCACGTGTGCTTGAGGAGAATGGGTTGTCTGTTAATGTTGGATGAAATGTTCTGTAATGTCTTCTGGGTCCATTTGGTCTAAAGTATAGTTCAAGTCCAGTGATTCTTTATTGATTTTCTGTTTAAATGATTTTTCCATTGCTGAAAGTGGATTATTGAAATCTCCTTCTATTTCTGTGCCTCAGTCTATTGCTCCTTTCAGATCTCTTAAAATTTGTCTTAAAATATTTAGGTGCTCTAATGTTGGGTAGTTGGGTACATACATATCCGTAATTATTATATCTTGTTGATAAATCATTACAGAATGTTCTAACTCTTTAGTTTTATTGGCTCCTTTTCTGGCATGCCTATAAAACATACTTGATCTAAACAACAATCTAGACAAGACAAGCCCTGCTTATATTTGTCACTCATACTATCCCTTTCACAGGTTAGAGACTCCTAGAAAGAATCAATGACCACTGACCACTGTAACTTCCAAGCACTGAGCACTGTTTGTGTTTCATCACATTCACTACACTCCAAAAATTCAAGTTAATGTTATGTTAGATACTAGCTCTATGTGACCTAAAATTGAGTCAGTCACTAGGACAAATTGGCTTCCTGGCCTTGCTTCTTCAGGTGTTAACTACTGTAGTCAGATCTGCTTATGTTTAGTTCTAGAGACAATGACAAAACCATTTCCTCTCATTTCTCCTCTTTTTCTACAAGCTACAAGCAGCAACAAGCACAGAGTATAATGTTTCACATAAAGCAATCTCAAAATTTGGCAAACTAATCTTTAGCAAGGCATTTGACAAAGCCTTTTCTGACAGTCTCACACACAAGCACTGACACGTGCACACACACACATGCACACAAAGGTAGCAGAATATGTTATATGCAGGAACAATCAAGTGACTGTTAATAGGATATTTGTAAGAACTTTTGTAAATGTCAGAATGTATCCTCAGTACAACAATAATAAAAAAGTGGGCTGTTAAATGTTCACACTCAAGGTACTGAATAATGTGTTGTGTGTCATTCTGAAGCTTCCAGGCACATACCACATGGCTCAGTCTTCAGTCTTTATCCATTCAATATTTTAATCCCTAATGTGAATAATGATAAAAGTCTTATTACTTTTGTTCACATAGTCATCAATATAAATGTATTATAATGAAATCTAGATTCCATAAAGTTTCAGAATGCTAAAATAATATACTACATATTTTTTAGATGAAATTTAATTAGAAAAATGTAGTCTTCTACTTAGGTAAATGATAATGCATTTTTTAAGATAGAGACTGTAGTTTAATGACAGATCTCATGACAAAGGCTTTTCCTGAAACATATTTCTATTATATATAAGTATTTTGTTTGACTCCATGTTTTATTTGCCTGCAAGATTCTGTAGTGCATGACTACCATCCAGCAAATATTGTTTGAATGAATGAATCAGCAGTCAGTTCCAACTACCACAAAAAGCCATTAAAACCTCAGAATATATTAATAGAAATAAAGACAATAGAAAATGGAAATGATGCCTCTGTTCTTCGCAGGATTGTGTCCAGTTCAGAACAACAAAATTTAAAGTAAATGTAAAAAGCAAGAATAATCAGAAGGAAACTGCCAAATTGATAACAATACTCCAAATGTTGTAGGAATCACAGAAGACATGATTGAAGGTGAGGTACCAGGGCCATTGTCTTTATTTTTATTTTTTATTTTATGCTTCTGATTTTTTGAGACAAGGTCTTACCATGTAGCACTGGCTGGACTAGACCTAACTCTATATATAGCCCAAGCTGGCCTCAAACTTGCAATCCTCCGGCCTCTGTCTCCCACATGCTGGGATTACATGTGTGCACCACCACACCTGGTAAGGTCACTGTCTTTAAATGCACAAAGAGCTGTTTATATGGAAGAAGAGTTAGATTCATACTGAGTGGTGCAAATACAAGGAACTAAAACAAGAGAAGGGAAGATTTCAGGTCAATATAAAAGAAAGATTTTCTAGAAGTTAGACCTACCAAAGATGCCTGTAAAGTCTTAAGAAGTGGGAAGTTCTTGCCTTTCAAGGTATACTTCCTGCCTTTTAAAGTATACAAGGTAAATGGACAATCATTAGATAAAAATATATGGGGCTAATTAAAACACAGCAAATTATCAGCCTAAAAAAACTTTAAGGTACCTCCAATTTCTAAATAAGATGATGTTAAAGACTAAAAAAAAGTCTTCCAACTCACAAAAACCATGAAAAAGGCAGGTAAAATGGCATAAATTCATTTATCAGTAAGTGTATAGACCTGAGGAAATGTGAACATGAACAATGTAATGATATAAATGTATTTTTTTTGCCCATCGTTTTCTTTATAAATAAAGAGATAAAGGCTAAAATAATTGCATTCTAATTATTTAGCAATAATAATAATGATAAGTACAAATTTATAAAATATTCTGTAAGAAGGGATCTTGGCAGTTAAGATATAATCTAAGCCAATTCTTTACAAAAGTTCCCCAAAGCATCTGTCTTGACTCTGATCAGATACCTTGAGAAACTTATTTATTGTGAGAAATTTGTTACCCTAATTCTACTTTGAGGTCTGCCATAATTGTTAGAAATTAGCTTATTTTAAGTCAGTTGTTCCCTTCTTTACCTATATATACTTGTCCTGTCCTCCAGGATTTCACAAAATTCATACAAATCTTGCACACATGACCTTCCTGCAAATAATCAAACAGCTGTTATAACCTAAATTCACACATTCTCCAAGCAAAATATCTTCAGTTCTAACTTGTCTGTCCTCAGACAGTGACCCCAAACAAGGCTCATTGCCTAGCTACATGCACTTCTCAATTTGACTAAAAGACCTTTCCAGAACAGAACACAGTACCCTGGTGAGGTCTTCTCAGCATGGAGTTGAGAAGCTCTGTCCCAGGCCTGTCACCATAGATATTCAACCCCTATTAATGCAAGGTCATTGAAAAATCCTGATTTATATTGTATTATTTTCAACTCCGATGATGATATAGAGATGATCAACTGATATAGATCATCACATTACATTACCTTGGCCAACACAAGAAGATTCTAAGTAGTACGATGAGGTCCCCACATATCATTTTTGGTAATGTATGGAGTATAATTAGTCAATGATGAGTAGGAGGTAAATATTATTATCCTGTCTTATAAATGAGAACCAGAGCACACACAATAAGTGATTCGTTGAAAGTCACATACAGAAGAAGAAACAAATTAGCCTGGAATTCTACAGATCCAGCACCATGCTTTCCTCCTGCATGTAATCTACTATAGCATAATGTATAACAAATAGAAATATTCATATAGTAGCATATGGTTACGGTACAAAAGAAGTTTAAACATATACTCTATTGCTTACTTTTTATTCTCCTGTGAGCCTTTTTTAAATATCTGAACAAAGGTTTAGGGTTTATTTAGTAATATTAAAAACATGACTTTTAAAATATTATCTTAAAAAGATATTGCCTTTAATTCAAGTTGACAGGTAATTTTTCTTAAGTGTCTACAATGATGAAAGAAGCATTTTATGCTAAGACTCTTGAGATGTAAACAAAATAAGAAAAATTGTGTACTTGAACTAAAAACTGAACTATAGATTCAAAATTTATTAGTATACACCTAAAGGCCATTTAAAAGATTGAAAATGATCATTTTCACCAGCTTTTCAGTTTCTTTCCAGTGGGGAATTAGCTTGTCCATTAGAGCCATGGACTTGTGCCGGCAGAGATTGTCCAGGTGGGATCCTGCCTGGCACAGACTGAGTCTGCTGCCTGGGAAGCAAGACAAAGGTCCCTGAACTAGAAAACCTGGAGAATTTCAGATGGGTACTTATACACCATCTTATTTTCTCATGTGCTCTGAGACATTTAGGTACATCTATAATGATTTATTTTTAAAAACTGTTGTGGTATACTATACAGAGATGTTATGAAGGTCATTTGATAAAAACCTTATCTTCCCCCTGAATTCAATGAAAGCCCTATATCCAATTCTGGTGCAAATGTAGGGGAAAGATGAAAATCTGTCATTTCTGCATATAAAACAAGATTGGGGCACCCTAGTAGGGTATATAAGGATGACCATCACTTATAACAAAAGATTCTTATTTTACAATACGATTAGCAAGAATGACTCAGCCTCTCTCACCTTCCCTCACAGTGACACTCTCCATGGTCATCAAGGCTGGCATTTTACCTTGTCATATGCTATTGAATTCTCTTGTATTCTGCTCTCAGGAGTCTCTTTTGGCCCTATTTGACCTTGAGCAACACTTTGCAACATGAAAACCTTTTCTTCTAAAAAATATGCATTAAGTTGTGGAAGAAAAACTTCCCATGTGGTTTTATTTTTTCAAAACAATGAAGATCCTTCATCCACTTTGAGTTGATACTTGTACAGGGTAAAAGGCATGGATATAGTTTCAGTTTTCTGCAGACAGATATATAGTTTTCCCAGCACCATTTATTTGTTGAAGAGACTGTCTTTAATCCATCGCATGTTTTTTGGCACATTAGTCAAAAATTAGGTGGGCACAGCTGTGTGAATTCATATCCAGGTCTTCTACTCTGTTCCACTGGTTTCATATCTGTTTTTGTGCCAGTACCATGCTGTTTTTATTGCTACGGTTCTGTAGTATAGTTTGAAGTTGAGTATTGTGATACCTCCAAGCATTGTTTTTTCTGCTCAGTATTGCCTTGGCTACTCGTGGTCTTTTGTGCTTCCAAATGAACCTTGTGGTAGATTTTTCAGTCTCTGTGACAAATGTCGTTAGAATTTTGATGGGGACTGCGTTAAACATGTAGATTGCTTTTGATAATATAGTCGTTTTCACTATGTTGAGTCTATCAATCCATGAACATGGTAGATCTTTCCATTTTCTGTAGTCTTCTTTGATTTCTTTCTTCAGTGGTTTATAGTTTTTCTTGTAAAGGTCTTTCACATCCTTTGTTAACTTTATTCCATGTATTTACTTTTTAGACTATTGTTAGTGGAATTACTTTCCTGTATTCTTTTCAGTCTGCTCATTGTTGATATATAGAAAGGCTACCTATTTTTTGGCCTTTTTTTGTGTTATTTTTTGGTGCTGGGAACAAACCCACAGACTCATGCATGCTAGGCAAGTGCTCTACTACTGAGCTACATCCCATCCCAAGGTTACATATTTTGTAAATTGATTTTGTATCATGCTACTTTGCTGAAGCTGTTTATGATTTCTAAGAGTTTTTTGGAACTTTTAGGTTTAAGGTCATGTTATCTGCAAATAGGGATAGTTTGACTACTTCCTTTCCTATTTGTATGCCTTTTATTTCTTCTTCCTGTCTTATTTCTCTGGCTAGGAATTTCAAGACTATGTTGAACAGGAGTGGAGAGAGTGGACACTCTTGTCTTGTTCCTGACTTTAGAGGAAATGGTTTCACTTTGTCCCCATTTAGTATGATGTTGGCTATAGACTTGTCATAGGTAGCCTTTATTATGTTGAGATACATTCCTTTTATTCCAAGTTTCTTCAGAGCTTTCATCATGGAAGGACATTGAATTTTGTTTAAGGCTTTTTCTGCATCTATTGAGATGATCATGTGGTTTTGTCTTGCTTCTACAAATATGCTGCATCATGTCTACTGATTTGATATGTTGAACCATCCCTGCATCCCTGGGATAAGAGAAGTTCTCTTCTCCCTGGAGAATCTAATCACCATTCTTTTAAAGATGAGTAGTTTTTAACAACCCAAATAATTTATTTCACCCAATTTGCTGTGGAACATTATAAAATCATGAAAAGGCATTGAATTTAAAATCAGAGCATGTGATCTATAACTCAGTCTCTGTCACTAGCTTGCTAAAGTCACTTTGTCTGTGTAACTTGCATCAGGGTTTTGCTCACCCAAGATTTATTTTAAAAGATCTGATTTTATATACCCTCAGTCAGAAATACTTAAAATCCCTAGCAAAGACAATTACAATTAGAACTAAAAATCAAAAGTAACTGCAATTTTCTTAGAAAAATTTCTTTCTTTCTTCTTTTCCCCATGCTCCATCCATTTGTTTGTTATCGATTCTCATGATAATTAGTTTTTGATGGATATATAATGGCATGAATCATATCTAGCTTTTTATGATAAAGTGGCTATATATTTTAATATATTTATAGCATTCTTAATATCAAAAGATACAGTTTATCTTTTTAAATGATATTTGGTTTACTGTAATTTTGCCACAAAGGAGAACTGATGGAAAAAGATTTAAGTGAGTCAAATTTATTTAATAAATTAGCAAAGCTCCTGTTGCAACAAGATGGTCACTTCTTATGAGGAATGCAGGCATGGGGTTCTTATTATTATATATATCAGTATTTATTTTATCATTTCTGTAACATTGTTGAGAAAAAAATTATTTTCCATGAAAAATTTAGGTAGAGCAATTTCTTCATCTAGTTCTATCAGTCCTCAGAGTGACTCTTACAAGTAGCTTGCTTAATAGTACTAAGAAAGGCACTAAGGACATTCATGAGTAAAACTTAAATAATTAAAGACAGAAATCTTTTAGGTCACTAATACATTTATAAAATGAATACACTGGCAGAAGAAACAGATACTGTCTCATTATTAATACAAGTTCTTTTTCTTCTAAGGAATAAGTAATAAAGCTCCTGAAGACTTTGAGAATCTGAATAGAAGTTCAGTTCTTACTTGGGCTCAAATTAAAATGAAACCAGCTGAAGTTTCCAAATATAAGCACATTTTGATACTGGCAAAAAAGACTAAGAGACTGAAATCCTGAGGTAATGTGGAATAAAGATAGCTGTGAAATATGCATCAAATACAGGCTTTGTTATGTCACCACCCTGGTCTCTCTGCATTCACTAGGCTTTCTCTTTTGGGCCCAGATATTAAACATGAAAAGCAAAGCAAAATTATCATTCATCTACTTTAACTGGAGTTTTCCTTTAAATTTAAAACCAATCATTTATGTTTCTCATTAAAGAAGTTTGATGCTACTTTTATGCACTGCTAGTGGTATAGTAAATCACTCACCTATCCAGCTCTATAAGCCGTTAACACCATTTTGACAGCTACTCTCAATGTATGTCCATATTTCTTTGGAAACTCCTTGTTATGTCCCCACCAAGTCTACATGTTGAGAAAGAGGCAGGCCCAGGTTGATACTGCATAGACAGTCAGCTGTGTCACAAATGAGGAACAATGAGCTCACCCTGCCATCCTGGCTTCACTCAGCTGTGGGCATTTCAGATTAACAGCCTGTAGGTTCAAGCAACTAAACTAATCCTACCTGAATACGTCCAGCAATAGCTAAGAAATATGCATTCCTTTTGTGCTGTTTAAAACTTCTGCTTCAAATCTGTTATGCTTAGGAGAAACCTCCTAACAGCTTTAATCAAAAGCTTAAGCTACTATGTGCAAACTACCCAACATATCATATATATTTCAGCATCCTTAGTCTTCCATTTGACACTAGTAGGGTTTGTTTCCTCCTTCCGTATGATAATTTTACTTTCACATATTTAGCTGCTCTCCATTTTCTCCTATCAAACAAAGCAAACAAAACAAAATCTGGAGACCTGCCAGAACCCCAGTCTACTTAACTGATATTTACTTCACTCCTGACAGCTCTACAGGCTTAGATCTCAATCTGCAGGCTGAAATCCTGTTACAATTCAGGTAACTTCCAGGTTTGAAACATCACTGAACAGCTGACTCTGACTACTACCTATTTCTTAAAGTGCCTATTACTGTAGCTTTGAATCTGCCCCACAATAAAACTCACATCAGTCAAGCTTCAACACAGATTGCAAACTATTCCTAGATCCCACAGATTAGATTCCTGAAAAGAGGACCAAATGTATGTCTAAGAATTTATAAAATATATGAAATAATTTGTCGGATGAGATTCAAAACAAAATTGAGATGGCAGTGGAGACTGTGAATCCCAAATATAATTCAATACCTCTTCCAACCCTAACTGCACCCTTTTCTTACTTAACACTTCGCTTCTTACCAAATTGTAGCATATCTCAACTGCTATAGTTTTGTGAACTCTGAAGCAATGAGGAAGAGAAAAAATTCTAATTTTTTCATATTTGCTATGTTTCCCTCATAAACTTGGAGAAAATAACTCTCTCCAAAAAAAACTCTTTTATAGGATTTCTGCTTCCAGTATTACTAATTAAGTTGCTAAAGATCAATGTTCCTGCAGATAACTATAAATGTTATGGGATAGGTAGATACTTGAAGACTGTAGAATGAACATTCACAGAAGCTAAACAAGAGTCATTGAAAGGGTGAAGTCCACCATGAGTTTTCCATTTTATGACTTTTAGCCTGAGGACAAGTAACAAAAGGCATCTGGCCAAAAATGTATTTTTTTAATCTGCCCTAAAGAACCCAAAGAAAGAGTTCGTGTGAGAGGAGGGAGGGTGGCTGCTAGAAAATTAGAGGGGCTCAAAGAAAGGAGAAAGCTTGAAAATGAGCCCCAATTGAGTGAATACAGTACTGAAATCTGAGGCTGAAGTTCAATCATACATGTCCAAGGCAAACTCAGAGCAGTCCAGCTAAAGAGAACAAATCTGAGATGTGAGCTTATACTCAAAAGATAAAGTATGTGTTTGAGTCTTTCCAAGTTAAGTGCTTACTTTAAAAAGATCAACACACTCTGGAAGAACATAATAGAACTTAATATACATGTCATAGCATTTAATATACCCAGAATCCATGCCAAAATTACTCCACATATAAATCATAGGAGTATGAGACCCTAAACAGCAGGTCCCTCCACTAAAACTGAAGAAGAAAATCACAAAGAACACAAAATTTTTTTTTTCCATTTTTCTTTTATTATTCATATGTGCATACAAGGCTTGGTTCATTTCTCCCCCCTGCCCCCACCCCCTCCCTTACCACCCACTCCACCCCCTCCCGCTCCCCCCCTCAATACCCAGCAGAAACTATTTTGCCCTTATCTCTAATTTTGTTGTAGAGAGAGTATAAGCAATAATAGGAAGGAACAAGGGGTTTTGCTGGTTGAGATAAGGATAGCTATACAGGGCACTGACTCACATTGATTTCCTGTGCATGGGTGTTACCTTCTAGGTTAATTCTTTTTGATCTAACCTTTTCTCTAGTTCCTGGTCCCCTTTTCCTATTGGCCTCAGTTGCTTTAAGGTATCTGCTTTAGTTTCTCTGCATTAAGGGCAACAAATGCTAGCTAGTTTTTTAGGTGTCTTACCTATCCTCACCCCTCCCTTGTGTGCTCTCGCTTTTATCATGTGCTCATAGTCCAATCCCCTTGTTGTGTTTGCCCTCGATCTAATGTCCACATATGAGGGAGAACATACGATTTTTGGTCTTTTGAGCCAGGCTAACCTCACTCAGAATGATGTTCTCCAATTCCATCCATTTACCAGCGAATGATAACATTTCGTTCTTCTTCATGGCTGCATAAAATTCCATTGTGTATAGATACCACATTTTCTTAATCCATTCGTCTGTGCTGGGGCATCTTGGCTGTTTCCATAACTTGGCTATTGTGAATAGTGCCGCAATAAACATGGATGTGCAGGTGCCTCTGGAGTAACAGTCTTTTGGGTATATCCCCAAGAGTGGTATTGCTGGATCAAATGGTAGATCGATGTCCAGCTTTTTAAGTAGCCTCCAAATTTTTTTCCAGAGTGGTTGTACTAGTCTACATTCCCACCAACAGTGTAAGAGGGTTCCTTTTTCCCCACATCCTCGCCAACACCTGTTGTTGGTGGTGTTGCTGATGATGGCTATTCTAACAGGGGTAAGGTGGAATCTTAGTGTGGTTTTAATTTGCATTTCCTTTATTGCTAGAGATGGTGAGCATTTTTTCATGTGTTTTCTGGCCATTTGAATTTCTTCTTTTGAGAAAGTTCTGTTTAGTTCACATGCCCATTTCTTTATTGGTTCATTAGTTTTGGGAGAATTTAGTTTTTTAAGTTCCCTGTATATTCTGGTTATCAGTCCTTTGTCTGATGTATAATTGGCAAATATTTTCTCCCACTCGGTGGGTGTTCTCTTCAGTTTAGAGACCATTTCTTTTGATGAACAGAAGCTTTTTAGTTTTATGAGGTCCCATTTATCTATGCTATCTCTTAGTTGCTGTGCTGCTGGGGTTTCATTGAGAAAGTTCTTACCTATACCTACTAACTCCAGAGTATTTCCTACTCTTTCTTGTATCAACTTAAGAGTTTGGGGTCTGATATTAAGATCCTTGATCCATTTTGAGTTAATCTTGGTATAGGGTGATATACATGGATCTAGTTTCAGTTTTTTGCAGACTGCTAACCAGTTTTCCCAGCAGTTTTTGTTGAAGAGGCTGCTATTTCTCCATCGTATATTTTTAGCTCCTTTGTCAAAGATAAGTTGCTCATAGTTGTGTGGCTTCATATCTGGATCCTCTATTCTGTTCCACTGGTCTTCATGTCTGTTTTTGTGCCAGTACCATGCTGTTTTTATTGTTATTGCTTTGTAATATAGTTTGAAGTCAGGTATTGTGATACCTCCTGCATTGTTCTTTTGAAGGAACACAAAATTTAAGGAAGCATCCACCTTCATAGTCCAGCTAGCACAGAGTTAACATGTGAGTGTGAGGTTCTCATTAATTTTATGCCATGCTTGCCTCATGCTACTTCCAGCCATGACCAACTAGAGGGAATCCAGAGATGACCCATGTTGTAATCAGTAAAGATAGATTTTTGGGAGAAGGAATGGCAGTACTGAGGCTTGAACTCAGGGCTTCACACTTGGTAAGCAAATATTCTACTGTTTTATCTTTGCCTCCAGCCCAAGAAACAGATTTTAAGAGAGTTATGCTCAACATCAGAAGGGAAATTAGAGTCAAAATAAAAGGTAGAAATTTTCAGCAGATTAAAAATAGAAAATTTTTAAAAACCTAATAAGTATTTTAGAATTGATAAAATACATGAAATAATTGACTTATTGAATGAGACTTAGTACAAAATAAAGATGACAATGGAAAGAATTGGTGAACCTTGATGATAGATAAATTAATATTATACAATCTGAAAGACTCAGGAGAAAAATTTGGATAAGATCAAAATCTATGTGAATGTGAGTCCCAGAAACAGAATACAGAGATTAAAGCTATTAATATTTGACAATATAAGCACTCAAACTGCCCCAAATTACATGAAAGATTAAAATTTATAGATTCAAGATATTTAGGAGTACATCAACAAAAGGGTCAGGCAGGAAGCCTTGGATATTCCTTACATAATGGACACACTAATTCAATAACACATGGATCAATTCCTTTTATGAGATATCCAGAATCCAATTGAGAGGCTCTTATACCCTAGTAAATAGAGAAACAGCTACATTGACACTGGCAGGAAAATTGGAGACATAATCCCTTCTCTTGCCACAATATCACATAATCGGAGGGAATCCCCCAAGTCCCAGTTTCCAATTTCTCCCTGAGGAATTAAGGAATTGAACTGACCATATAACATTTCAACTTTTCTGGGTGATACCTGAGGGACTGCTTCTATCTTGCTGTCTAATAGTGCTAATGGGACCTGACATAAGCTTGTCTCCTGGGGAGGGAGAAGTATAAGAAAAGTAGCATGACTGCTCCACTGTGGATCAGTGCAGAGCAAGCAGACAAAACTGAAAAAAATACAAACCCTTCATCCCTACATGTTTACATGGGAAGGAATGAAGTGAGACCGTGCATCCAATGTTCAACTATTTGAGCGCTACACAATAAATTGGCATCTATCCTGCCGTATTGGAAGATTGACAGCACCTGGCATAGTTTTACAATATGGAGGGAGGAGAACAAAATAGTGGTTTGGATGAGCATGAAAATTTGAGAGGCCCACAGAAATTCTGACCAGGATAACTGGTGAAGGTCCTATCCTATAAAAGCCCAATTAATAAAAACTAAGCGAACTAGTGATTTTTTTTTCTAATGCACAGATACAAGCACAAAGAGAAAAGAAAAATTAAGAGTTACAAAAACAGTATCTAAACAAATAAACAAGGTAAAACTCTAGGTACTGACCTTAATGAAAAATAATTATAATCACTTGTCTCTCACTACTTTCAGAATTTTGTCTTTCATGTTTTTGGGGTTTTTTTTTTTTTTTTTTACAAATTAGTTATATAATGTGTCCTAGTTTAGATTTCTTTGACTTCATCTTCATGAAGTCTTTTTTTCCTCCCCTCTGATTATATAATTTAAAATAATCTGATTGTTTCTTCTTGTGTTAGTATGCTAGTGAAACCTTTGACTAAAATTTTTAGTTCATTTGTTGAGTTCTTTAGCTTCAAGACTTCTGTTAGTATCTTTAAAAAATTCTCTTTGTTCAATTTGCACTCTGTTTCTGTAGCCTTCTCCTGAGATCATGGACTGATTTTTTTTTTCATTAATTGATTTTATGATTATTGCTTTCTGAAAGTAACAAAAGTGGCTCATCATGTACAAAGGAAACTACATAAAAACTATCAGCAAATGTTTTAGAAGAAACTTTGCAGGGCAAAATGAAATAGAATGAAAATGCTATAGAAAAAAATCTGCCAAACAAAGATACTATATTTGGCAAAACTCTGTTTCAAAAAAGGGAGAGGTAGAGCTGGTGGTGTAGCTTAGTGATTGAGCCCTTGACTAGCGGGCGTGAAGCTGTGAGTTCAATTCAAAGCATGGCAAAAACAACAAACAAATAAATAAACAAGATTAAAAATTTCCTCAGGGTGATTCCAAGATGGCGGCTAGAGGAAGGAAGCAGAAAGTGACCCTCCTATAGTGAAATCTTGGAGAGACGCTGGAGACACACTTTGCAGGCATAATCACTGAGAAAAGGCATAACTTTGAATCCTCCACATCTCCAGCCGGCGCAGAGAATCTCCACTTCACGTTAAACGGAGAACCGAGGAGGGCCCCCGGGGCCGCCAGTGGCCGGCGCCCATACGGCTTGGGAAGATGCGGACCAGGTGAGCTTCGTGGTACCACGGTATCCCCACAGACAAGCCTGGGCCAGAGCAGCATAGTCCCCTGGACAGACTGACCTCCACCCGGGAAAAAAAGAGAAACTGAGTAATAAGCAATAAGAACAGTTAAGACACGCTGGAAAGAGGGTGCGGCGCCCTGAGCGCTGAAGATTGGGGGAAGGGAATCCTTCCCGGGACTGTAAATAAACGAGCCGGACTGGCCGGAGAGCCTCTGGCAGGAGCGGGGCGCGCGCCCAGCAACCAGGAGCGGGGACGCTTGTGAGAGGAGGGAAGACCCACTTCCCACATGAACTGTAAATAAACACGCAGGCCTGACAACGCGGGGCAGTGTCACCTTTCCCAGTGCTTGGAAAGGGGAAAGCCTGTAGCAGAGGCCCCCCGCACAGGAGAACTCTGAGCAAACAAAGCCTGTGGGACCAGGTGAGTGCTAGCTCACCCCAGAGATCTGCATAAATAACGCCGCCAGCTACAGGCTGAGAGCAGCAGGCAGGCAAGCCACAGTTGCAGATACCACTCTCAGAACTGCCTCCAGATGCTTTTTTTTCTTTTTCTCCCTACCTTTGATGAGAGAACAACCGAATTACACCTGCAAGCCGAAAAACTTACTGAAACTGTATTGCATTTGAACTGGGGACACTTGGTGGGGCTTTTTTTTTTTTTTCTGTGTGTGTGTGAGTGTAATTTTGTTCTACTTTATGCATCCCCTTTGATGAGACAACTATAGAACAACATCTGAGGCACCAACTCCAGGACTGGAGATTGAGAAGGACATCCAAATTATTAAGACTGAAATTGCATTGCATATAAATTTGAAAGTTTTTTGGTTTTTTTTTTTTTTAAATTTTCTATTTTCCATTTTATTTTAATTCATTTTTATAAATAGATATTACTTGCATATACTTATTTTTTATTTTTTTTTATCTTTGATTTTCAATCCTCTCTCTGTCTCTCTATTGTCTGTTCAGCTTACTGTCGATTAGTACACTAACACTCCCTGTTTATACCTTTGAAACTCTCTTGTCTGATACCTTGTTCTGCTTTCTCCCTCTTGTCTGTATATTTGTTTTCCCCTTTTCTTTAACTTCTTGCTTTCCATCTCAGCTCACTCTTCCATTCTCAATATTACCATTGTTATTATTACAAGCTAGAAAATACTTAATTACACACAGTACAGGGACAGTAACAACACCAAGGACAATGACAGGAAGACAGAAAAAACAAGGAAACCAGTTTCCCCACAGCAAAAAATTAGTACAGGAACCAGAGGGGAATGAAGAGAACAGAAACTCAGATCCAGACTCCAACAAAATGAAGATAAACTATGCCAAAGGACCCAATGAAGCCCACAAGAATAATTTAAAAGAAGACATACTACAAGTACTCAATGAGAATTTTATAGAGATGATACTGGATAGGGTCAACCAAAATGTACAGGAGACACTCAAGAAATTCCAAGACAATAAAAATAGAGAATTTGAAAAAGCAAAAGAAGAAATAAAGGAAACCATAGAAGCACTGTATAAACACCAAAGTGAAAGAGAGAACACAATGAATAATGGATAAATGAACTCAGGACAAAAATAGACAACAATAAAGAAGAAAACAGCCAGGATATGGAAAACCTCAGAAAAAAGAATGAAACAGAACTGCAAAACAAAACGGAAGGCCAATCCAGCAGAATAGAACAAACAGAAGACAGAATCTCAGAACTTGAAGATGAAATGGTAATTAAAGGAAAAACTGAAGAACTATTAATTAAACAACTCAAGACCTGTGAAAAGAAAATGCAAGAACTCACTGACTCCATCAAAAGACCAAACTTGAGAATCATGGGCATCGAAGAAGGAGAAGAGGTGCAAGCGAAGGGAATGCGTAATATATTCAACAAAATAATAACGGAAAATTTCCCAAATCTAGAGAAAGATATTCCCATACACATGCAAGAGGCCTCCAGGACACCAAACAGACCAGATCAAAATAGAACTACTCCACGACATATCATCATTAAAACAACAAGTTCAGAAACTAAGGAAAGAATATTGAAGGCTGTAAGAGAGAAAAAACAAGTAACACACAAAGGTAAACCCATCAAAATAACAGCAGACTTCTCAACAGAAACATTAAAAGCAAGAAGAGCGTGGGGTGAGATCTTCCGGGCACTGAATGAAAATAACTTCAACCCCAGGATACTCTACCCAGCAAAGCTATCATTCAAAATAGATGGAGCAATAAAAGTCTTCCATGATAAGCAGAAACTAAAACAATATGTGACCACAAAGCCACCATTACAAAAGATTCTGCAAGGGATCCTGCACACAGAAAGTGGCACCCAACTTAACCATGAAAAGGCAAGCAGCACCAAACCACAGGATAAGAAAAAGGAAGACAGTAGAGAGTAACATCAAGTTAGGTACACACAATCAAACCTTCAAACAACTAAGATAACTAAATGGCAGGAATCACCACATACCTATCAGTACTAACGCTTAATGTTAACGGACTTAATTCACCCATCAAAAGACACCGTTTGACAAAATGGATTAAAAAAGAAGATCCAACAATTTGTTGCTTACAGGAGACTCATCTCACTGACAGAAATAAGCATATGCTTAGGATGAAAGGCTGGAAGAAGATTTACCAAGCCAATGGCTCCCGAAAACAAGCAGGAGTAGCAATACTTATCTCTGACAAAGTAGACTTCAAACCTACATTGATCAAACGAGATAAAGAAGGACATTCCATACTAATAAAAGGGGAAATAGACCAAAAGGAAATAATAATCATCAATCTGTACACACCCAATGTCAACGCACCCAATTTCATCCAACATACCCTAAAAGACCTAAAAGAATATATAAATGCCAACACAGTGGTTGTGGAAGACTTTAAAACCCCATTATCATCAATAGATAGGTCATCCAAACAAAAACTCAATAAAGAAATCCAAGATCTAAAATATGCAATAGATCAAGTGGACCTAGTAGATGTCTACAGAACATTTCATCCAACCTCTACACAATATACATTCTTCTCAGCAGCCCATGGAACCTTCTCCAAAATAGATCATATCCTAGGGCACAAAGCAAGCCTCAGCAAATATAAGAAAATAGAAATAATACCATGCATACTATCTGACCACAATGCAGTAAAAGTAGAACTCAACAACAAAAGTAAAGACAAAAAACATGCAAACAGCTGGAAACTAAATAACTCATTACTTAATGAGGAATGGATCATCGATGCAATAAAAGAGGAAATTAAAAAGTTCCTAGAAGTCAATGAAAATGAAAACACAACCTACCGGAACATATGGGACACAGCTAAGGCAGTCTTGAGAGGAAAGTTTATAGCCATGAGTGCATATATTAAAAAGATTGAAAGATCCCAAATCAATGACCTAATGATACATCTCAAACTCCTAGAAAAACAAGAACAAGCAAATCCCAAAACAAATAGAAGGAGAGAAATAATAAAAATAAGAGCTGAAATCAACGAAATAGAAACCAAAAAAACCATACAAAGAATTAATGAAACAAAAAGTTGGTTCTTTGAAAAAATAAACAAGATCGATAGACCCCTGGCAAACCTGACTAAAATGAGGAGAGAAAAAACCCAAATTAGTAGAATTAGGAATGCAAAAGGGGAGATAACAACAAACACCATGGAAGTCCAGGAAATCATCAGAGACTACTTTGAGAACCTATATTCAAATAAATTTGAAAATCTAAAAGAAATGGACAGATTTCTAGATACATATGATCATCCAAAACTGAACCAAGAGGAAATTAATCACCTGAATAGACCTATAACACAAAATGAAATTGAAGCAGCAATCAAGAGTCTCCCCAAAAAGAAAAGTCCAGGACCTGATGGATTCTCTGCTGAATTCTATCAGACCTTTAAAGAAGAACTGATACCAACCCTCCTTAAACTGTTCCATGAAATAGAAAGGGAAGGAAAACTGCCAAACACATTTTATGAAGCCAGTATTACACTTATTCCAAAACCAGGCAAAGACACCTCCAAAAAGGAGAACTATAGGCCAATCTCCTTAATGAACATTGATGCAAAAATCCTCAACAAAATAATGGCAAATTGAATTCAGCAACACATCAAAAAGATTATTCACCATGATCAGGTAGGCTTCATCCCAGGGATGCAGGGGTGGTTCAACATACGAAAATCAATAAACGTAATAAACCACATTAACAGAAGCAAAGACAAAAACCACTTGATCATCTCAATAGATGCAGAAAAAGCCTTTGATAAGATCCAACATCATTTCATGACAAAAGCTCTAAGAAAACTAGGAATAGAAGGAAAGTTCCTCAACATTATAAAAGCTATATATGACAAACCTACAGCCAGCATTATACTTAACGGAGAAAAATTAAAACCATTCCCTCTAAAATCAGGAACCAGACAAGGATGCCCACTATCTCCACTCTTATTCAACATAGTACTGGAATTCCTAGCCAGAGCAATTAGGCAAGAAGAAGGAATAAAAGGAATACAAATAGGTAAAGAAACTGTCAAAATATCCCTATTTGCAGACGACATGATCCTATACCTTAAAGACCCAAAAAACTCTACTCAGAAGCTTCTAGACATCATCAATAGCTATAGCAAGGTAGCAGGACATAAAATCAACATAGAAAAATCATTAGCATTTCTATACACTAACAATGAGCAAACGGAAAAAGAATGTATGAAAACAATTCCATTTACAATAGCCTCAAAAAAAATCAAATACCTAGGTGTAAACCTAACAAAAGATGTGAAAGACCTCTACAAGGAAAACTATACACTTCTGAAGAAAGAGATTGAGGAAGACTATAGAAAGTGGAGAGATCTCCCATGCTCATGGATTGGTAGAATCAACATAGTAAAAATGTCGATACTCCCAAAAGTAATCTACATGTTTAATGCAATTCCCATCAAAATTCCAATGACATTCATTAAAGAGATTGAAAAATCTACTGTGAAATTTGTATGGAAACACAAGAGGCCACGAATAGCCAAGGCAATACTCAGTCAAAACAACAATGCAGGAGGTATCACAATACCTGACTTCAAACTATATTACAAGGCAACAACAATAAAAACAGCATGGTACTGGCACAAAAACAGACATGAAGACCAGTGGAACAGAATAGAGGATCCAGATATGAAGCCACACAACTATAAGCAACTTATCTTTGACAAAGGAGCTAAAAATATATGATGGAGAAATAGCAGCCTCTTCAACAAAAACTGCTGGGAAAACTGGTTAGCAGTCTGCAAAAAACTGAAACTAGATCCATGTATATCACCCTATACCAAGATTAACTCAAAATGGATCAAGGATCTTAATATCAGACCCCAAACTCTTAAGTTGATACAAGAAAGAGTAGGAAATACTCTGGAGTTAGTAGGTATAGGTAAGAACTTTCTCAATGAAACCCCAGCAGCACAGCAACTAAGAGATAGCATAGATAAATGGGACCTCATAAAACTAAAAAGC
Source organism: Castor canadensis (assembly GCF_047511655.1). Lineage (NCBI taxonomy): Eukaryota > Metazoa > Chordata > Mammalia > Rodentia > Castoridae > Castor > Castor canadensis. The sequence continues at coordinate 35,244,543 of NC_133387.1, forward strand.
TTCTGTTCATCAAAAGAAATGGTCTCTAAACTGAAGAGAACACCCACAGAGTGGGAGAAAATATTTGCCAATTATACATCAGACAAAGGACTGATAACCAGAATATACAGGGAACTTAAAAAACTAAATTCTCCCAAAACTAATGAACCAATAAAGAAATGGGCATGTGAACTAAACAGAACTTTCTCAAAAGAAGAAATTCAAATGGCCAGAAAACACATGAAAAAATGCTCACCATCTCTAGCAATAAAGGAAATGCAAATTAAAACCACACTAAGATTCCACCTCACCCCTGTTAGAATAGCCATCATCAGCAACACCACCAACAACAGGTGTTGGCGAGGATGTGGGGAAAAAGGAACCCTCTTACACTGTTGGTTGGAATGTAGACTAGTACAACCACTCTGGAAAAAAATTTGGAGGCTACTTAAAAAGCTGGACATCGATCTACCATTTGATCCAGCAATACCACTCTTGGGGATATACCCAAAAGACTGTTACTCCAGAGGCACCTGCACATCCATGTTTATTGCGGCACTATTCACAATAGCCAAGTTATGGAAACAGCCAAGATGCCCCAGCACTGACGAATGGATTAAGAAAATGTGGTATCTATACACAATGGAATTTTATGCAGCCATGAAGAAGAACGAAATGTTATCATTCGCTGGTAAATGGATGGAATTGGAGAAAATCATTCTGAGTGAGGTTAGCCTGGCCCAAAAGACCAAAAATCGTATGTTCTCCCTCATATGTGGACATTAGATCAAGGGCAAACACAACAAGGGGATTGGACTATGAGCACATGATAAAAGCGAGAGCACACAAGGGAGGGGTGAGGATAGGTAAGACACCTAAAAAACTAGCTAGCATTTGTTGCCCTTAATGCAGAGAAACTAAAGCAGATACCTTAAAGCAACTGAGGCCAATAGGAAAAGGGGACCAGGAACTAGAGAAAAGGTTAGATCAAAAAGAATTAACCTAGAAGGTAACACCCACGCACAGGAAAGCAATGTGAGTCAACTCCCTGTATAGCTATCCTTATCTCAACCAGCAAAACCCCTTGTTCCTTCCTATTATTGCTTATACTCTCTCTACAACAAAATTAGAGATAGGGCAAAATAGTTTCTGCTGGGTATTGAGGGGGGGAGCGGGAGGGGGTGGAGTGGGTGGTAAGGGAGGGGGTGGGGGCAGGGGGGAGAAATGAACCAAGCCTTGTATGCACATATGAATAATAAAAGAAAAATGAAAAAAAAAATTTCCTCAGAAAATAACAGAAGCTAAGGGAGTTTATCATTACTAGATTTGTCTTTAAAAAGAATATTAAAGGCTCAAAAAGCAGCAGAAATTACTCAAAACCTGGAGTCTGAACAACACATTGCTCAATGATGAGTGAGTCATACAATAAATAACAGAGTTCCTGGAATTTAATGAAAGCAAAAGCATGACCTATGAAAACCTATGGGACACAGCAAAGAGAGACCCAAATTAATAAAATCAGAAACTAAAAAGGGGAGATAACAACAAACACTAAGAAAACCCAGGTAATTATCAGGGAAACTGGAAAATCTAGAAGAAATGGACAAATTTCTAGATACATGTGATGATCCAAAATTGAACCAAGAGGATATTAATCACCTAAACAGATCTAAAATGCATAATGAAATTGAAGCAGCAATAGTCTCCCAAAAAAGAAAAGTTCTGTATCTAATGGATTCTCTCTTGAATTCTACCAGGCCTTTAAAGAAGAAGTAATACCAACATTCCTAAAACACTTCTATTTCTACAAAATAGAAAAAGAACACTGCACCAAACTCATTCTATGAATCCAGTATTATACTCTTCCCAAAACTGGACAAGAACACAACAACAAAAAAAGAGAATTATAGGCCAATCTCTTTAATGAACTTAGATGCAAAAACCCTCAATAAAATAATGGCAAACCAAATTCAACAGCATATCAAAAAGATCATACACCATAATCAAGTTGGTTTCATCCCAGGGATGCACAGATTTAATGCAAATCATTAAATGTAATGCAGCATATTAGCAGAAATAAAGATAAAAACCACATGATCTCAATAGATACAGAAAAAGCCTTCAATAAAATTCAATATCCCTTCATGATAAATGCTCTGATGAAACTAAGAATAAAAGGAATGTACCAAACATAATAAAGGCTATCTATGACAAGCCTAGAGCCAACATCATACTAAATGGTGAAAAACTGAAACCATTTCCTCTAAAGTCAGGAAGGAGAAAAAGAAGAGGGTTATTCTGCCCACTCTCATTCAACATAGCCCGGATTTCCTTGCCAGAGCAATTAGATGGGAAGAAATGAAAGGAATACAAATAGGACAGGAAGAAGTCAAAGTATCCCAATTTGTAGATGACATGCTCTTATATTAACAGTTCCAAAAAACACCTAGACATCATAAACAGCTTCAGCAAAGTAGCAGGATACAAAATCAATTTGCAAATATGAGTAACCTTTCTATATACCAACAATGAACCAACTGAGAAAGAATATAGGAAAACAATTCCATTTATAACAGCCTCAAAAAAAAAAAAACCCTAGGAATAAACTTAACAAAGGCTATGCATGACCTCTACAAGAAAACTATAAATCACTGAAGAAAGAAATCAAAGAAGACTCCAGAAGATGGAAAGATCTCCCATGCTCTTGGATTGGTAGAATCAATATTTTGAAAATGGCTAAGCACTAAAACCAACCTACATGTTCAGTGCAATGCCCATCAAAATCACAATGGCATACATCATAGAGATTGAAAAATCAACCATAAAGTTCATTTTGAAATACAGAAGTCTACAAATAGCCAGGCAATAGTGAGCAGAAAGAGCGACCGACATTGGAAGAATCACAATACCTGACTTCAAACTATACTACAGAGCCGTAACAATAAAAACAGCATGGATATGAAGACCAGTGGAACAGAATAGAAGACCTGGATATGAATCCACGCAACTATGCCCACCTAATTTTTGACTAATGTGCCAAAAACATATGATGGCTAAAAGACAGTCTTCAACAAGTGTTGCAGGGAAAACTGGATATCTGCATGCAGAAAACTGAAAACTGAAACTATATCCATGCATTTCACCTTGTACAAGTATCAACTCAGAGTGGATTAAGGACATTAATATAAAACCTGAAACTTGACACTAGTACAGGAAAGAGGAGGGAATACACTGGAAGCATTAGGCACAGGCAAGGACTTCCTCTAGAACTCAAATGACTCAGCAACTAAGAGAAAAGATTAACAAATGGTACTACATGAAATTAAAAGTCTTCTACAGAGCAAAAGAAATGGTTTCTAAATTGAAGAGGGTGCCCAAAGAATGGGATAAATCTTTGCCAGCTATACAACAGACAATGGACTGATAGCCATAATAAACAAGAGAGTTTAAAAAACTAACCCCCCCAAAAATCAATGACCAAATGAAGAAATAGACAAAGGAACTGAACAGAGCCTTTTCAAAGGAAGAAGTTCAAATAGCTAAACACACACACACACACACACACACACACACACACATGAGAAAATGCTCACTATCACAGGCCAAAAAAGAAAATGCAAGTCAAAACCAGGTTAAGATTTCACTTCACTCCTGGCAGAGTAGCTATCATCTCCACCAATAACGAAAGTGGTGAGGATGTGGGGAGAAAGGAACCCTCATATGCTGCTGGTGGGAATGTAAGCTAGTACAGCCACTGTGGAAAACAGTATGGAGGTTTCTTAAAAACTACAAATAGATCTGCTATAAGATCCAGCAATACCACTCTTAGAAAGATATCCTATGGACTATGAATCAGGTTACAACAAAAGCAACTGCACACCCATGTTTATTGCAGCATTATTTATATTAACCAAACTATGGAAACAGCCAAGATGCCCCACTACTGATGAGTGGATTAAGAAAATGTCATTTTTATATACAATGGAATTTTATTCAGTCACAAGGATGAATGAAATTTTATCACTTGCAGGTAAATGGATGGAACTGGAGAACATCACCTTAAGTGAAGTTAACCAGGCACAGAAGGCCAAAAGCCACATGTTCTCTCATATGTGGAATATAGACCTAATACAAAAACAGCAACATTATGAAAAACAGGTTACACTAAAGAGAGGTCACATATGAGAGGGGGAGAGTAAAACAAGGAAGTTCCTTTATACATAATGAATATAGAATTTTTAAACCAACTGAAACCATGAGGAGATGAGCCAATTGGGGTTATAGTACATATATACATGGAAATATCACAAGGAAACTCCCTCTGTAGCTATCTTCACCTCAAACAAGCAAAACTGTCATTTTTTTTTCTTTTACTTCTACAAAATCAGAGGACAGGAGTGCAGAACAGGTCCTGCCTGGGGGAGGAGGGGGTGCAAGTGGGTGGGAGGAAGTAACTCGGAAAGGGTCTACAAAAGTGAATATGGTGCAAATACTGTGTACACATGTATGTAAATATAAAAATGATATCAGTTGAAACTATTCCAGGAATGAGGGGAGGGGAGATAAAAGGGAGTCATCAAGGGGGTGAATTCACTTACGATATATTTGATACGTTGAAAGAATTTTTTTAAACGCCACAATGTATCCCCACCCAACACAACAATTAAAAAAAAAGATAAAGGCTTTGTGCCGGTGGCTCAAACCTGTACTTCCAGCTACTCAGAAGGCAGAGATTAGGAGGATCACAGTTTGAAGCCAGCCGGGGAAGCAAAAAAAAGTGAAATTCTATCTCAAAAATACCACAACATATCAAAACATAAGATAATGAAAAAAACAGTACTAATAAGAAACTTTATAGCAAAAAGTCTATATTACAAAAGAAGAAATATCTGAAATGAACAAGCAAACTTGATACCTTAAGGAACTAGAAAAGAATGAACAAAAGAAGAACAAATTTGGTAGATGTAAGGAAAAAACAAAGATTAGAATATAAATTAAATAGGAATTAATTTTTTCATTTAACTGAATTGTTAGACTTCACAAAATTTAGCAGCTGGTTTTTTTTTAAAAAATAAAGGAAATCAACAAACAATTAGCCAAACTAAGGGAGAAAACAGAGAAGACTAAAATAAAGAAAATCAAAACAGAAAGAGGTAACACTACAAATGAAACAACAGAAATATAGAAAATCATAACAAACAACTATGAATGATTAAATGTCAACAAATTAGATAACCAAGAAGAAAGGGATAAATTCTTAGAAACATACAATCTACCACAACTAAATAATAAATAAATATAAAGTCTGAAGAGACCAATAATTATAAGGATATTGAGTCAGTAATTCAAAACCTCTCTACAAAGAAAATCACAGGACCAGATGATTATTACTACCAAATGTTTAGACAAGAGTTTACACCAATACCTCTCAAACTCTTCCAAAAAATTTAAAAGGAGGGAATGTTTTCAAATTCATTTTAGGAAGTCAACATCACCAAAGCCAGAAATATCACAAAAAAGAAAACAAAAGGACAATATCCCTAATAAAAAGGTATGTAAAAATCCTCACAAAATAGTAGAAAGCTGAACTGAACATCACATTTAAAGATCACAAACCACAATTAAGTAGGATTCATCCTTTAGATGCATGGACAATTCAACACACAAAAATCAATTAATATATACCACATTAACAGAATGGAGAATGGAAAAAAAAATCACACAACAGCATAACATTAGCAAGATGGTGGCCTAGGAGGTCCTCTATTCATATCTCCCTCCAATGACAAGAATCTCAGGTATGTGGGTCTCCATCCCACATCAAATCTTAATGAGGCCTTTTCTTGACTCCAGCTCCTCTCAGCCCAGAGTGATGTCACCCATGAAGAGAACTGCTGGGAGATTAATCTATCTGGACACCAAAGACAGGCCTGCCAGCGTCTTTCCCATGGCAGCTCTAGTCCCTCTTACATGTAGTCTGGAAGCAATCTCATCAATATAATGGAACTGCTAGGAGTCTCACTATCAGGAGATATGAGGTCAGGCTGACAAATACCAATCCCACAGCAGATTTTTAAATAGCCCTGAAAGTCATTTTCAGGCCTTACTGGCTAAGAAATTCTGTCCAGTTGGAATCCTGCTGGGAAATACACTAGTCTGAATCTCTGTGGTAGGCATACTTATCTATGTTCCACAGCTGATCTTCAAATGAACATTACTCTCAGTCCTGACCCCATTGCATGAAGGCTCAGAGCTTTTGTGTCCAGAGTGAGGCACATATGGCAATGCCCCTGCTGTCTGAAATCTGACCTCAGTGCCACTGTGAATCTTGAAACAGCTGTATAAATTGGCTGTAGCCTTTCTCAGGTGCAGACTGACAGCAGACCTACTCACCAAGGAATGCACCACAGAACAAATTTATATGTGACCCAGGAGACAGAATGAAGATGTTGAGCTCACCTATAGACCCTAAAATAACCTTGTATCTCATTTCTAGCACTCCTCAACCACATACCAGAGCAGAGACTCATGCAGGAATCCCACACATTCTCATCCAGAGTCCTGGAGGAATTCACACCCAGCAATGTACTTGGTAATCACCATCTGTAAAACCAGAAGCATCTCCTCACTGCAGCATTATCTCAACAAATCAAGTTCCTATAGATAGTCCAGTGTACCCAGGGACCACAGGGTCCATGCCTCCTGAAACCCCTGGTAACAGACTTGACAACTGTGACCTCTACTGCAAATTTAGTATTAATCACATCATCTAGATCCTGCCACATTCAATTTTAATCCTGGAGGCAATCTCATAAACCCAGAGTCATAACTAGGAGAAACTTTAACTTGTTGAAACTGAAAGAGGGGCTCATTCCTTCAAATGCAAGGCTGAACAGAAAATAAAGAATCAGGCATTGATCTACCATTTGATCCAGCAATACCACTCTTGGGTATATACCCAAAAGACTGTGACACAGATTACTCCAGAGGCACCTGCACACCCATGTTTATTGCAGCACTATTCACAATAGCCAAGTTATGGAAACAGCCAAGATGCCCCACTAATGATGAATGGATCAAGAAAATGTGGTTTCTATACACAATGGAATTTTATGCAGCCATGAAGAAGAATGAAATGTTATCATTCTCTGGTAAATGGATGGAATTGGAGAATATCATCCTGAGTGAGGTTAGCCTGGCCCAAAAGACCAAAAATCTTATGTTCTCCCTCATATGCGGACATTAGATCAAGGGCAAACACAACAATGGGATTGGACTTTGAGCACATGATAAAAGTGAGAGCACACAAGGGAGGGGTGAGGATAGGTAAGACACCTAAAAAATTAGCTAGCATTTGTTGCCCTCAACACAGAGAAACTAAAGCAGATACCTTAAAAGCAACTGAGGCCAATAGGAGAAGGAGACCAGGAACTAGAGAAAAGGTTAGATCAAGAAGAATTAACCTAGAAGGTAACACACATGCACAGGAAATTAATGTGAGTCAACTCCCTGTATAGCTATCCTTATCTCAACTAGCAAAAACCCTTGTTCCTTCCTATTATTGCTTATACTCTCTCTTCAACAAAATTAGAGATAAGGGCAAAATAGTTTCTGCCGAGTATCGAAGGGGTCGGGGGGAGAGGGAGGGGGCGGGGTAGGTGGTAAGGGAGGGGGTGGGGGCAGGGGGGGAGAAATGACCCAAGCATTGTATGCACATATGAATAAAAAAAAAAGAATCAGGCAAATGTGGCACTAGAAAAGAAAATTAGTAAATATCCAATAATCAACCCCCAAAAGAAATAAATTATGCAAATTTTCTTAAGGAACATGAATGAGATTCAGTGAGACACATAGACTGCTAAATTAAATAAAGATAGCAAACATAGTCAAAATTAGTAGTTTAATACAGAAACAGACATCCTGGAGCTAAAGAATACAATGACAGGATTGAAAAACTGAATAGAAAACTTCAAAAGCATACTTAATCAGACAGAATCAGTGAAATCTAAGACAGGTCATTTGATTTTTTTTTAATGGGACTGGGGTTCGAACTTGGTTTCATGCTTGCCAAAGCAGGCACTCTACCACTCAATCCACTCCTCCAGCCCTAACTCAGGTCATTTGAAATTAACCAAGTAGAAGACAAATAGGAAAAAGATTGAAAATATGGTCAATATACATTATCACTTGTATGAAAACAGAACAATGAAACATGTTGAAATTGTTTTAAAAAGGGAAGGGGAGGATGAGGGAGAATAATGGAGAGGAGTGAATCTAGTCAAGGTATATTGTAAGCATATATGGATATGTCACAATGAAAACCCCCTGAACAGCTAATATATGATGATAAAAATGTTTAATTTTTTTTAAAAAGGAAGTCTTAGCAAATTTAAGATGACTGAAATCAAATCAAGTACCTTTTCTGATGATAGAATGAAACTGGAAAGCAATATTAGTGGAATTTTGGAAAAATCTTAAGTGTGTGAAAACTAACATATTTCAGAATAATCAATTGGTCAAAGAAAACATTTGAAAGTAAAATTTAAATATCTTCAGGTAAGTCAAAATGGAAGCAAAATATACCAAAACTTATGGGATGCAACAAATCAATCCTAAGAGGGAAGTTTATAGGAAAAAATGCCTATGTTAGAGAAGAGGATCTTGGGCTGGGGCCATGGCTCAAGTGGTAGAGCACTGGCCTAGCATGCTCAAGACCCTGTGGGAGGAAGAAAGTAAGGGAAGAAAGAAGGAAGGAAGAAGGGAGGGAGGGAGAGAGGGAGGAAGGAAAGGAAGGAAGCAAAAGATGAATGGAGAGAGGAATGGAGGGACAAAGGGAGGAACAGAGGGAAGAATGGAGGAGGAGAGGGAAAAAGGGGAGGAGGAAGTGAGGAAGAAAAAAAGAAAACAGGATCTCAAGCCAAGCATGGTGGTACATGCCTGTAATCCCACCTGTTCAGGAGACAGGCAGGAGGATCACTAGCCCCATGTGAGCCTGGAAAAAGTTAGCAAGCCCTACCTGAAAATCAAGTCATAAGCAAAAGATTTGGGGATATGACTTAGGTAACAGAGTGTTTGTCCAGCAAGTGTTTGTCTAGCATGTTTGAGAATCTGAATTCCATCAGCCATGATACACTCATATACATATACACACACACACACACACACACACACCAGAAAGAAAAGAAGGAAGGAAGGAAGGGAGGGAGGAAAGAGAGAAAATGTACACAACTGCAAAAAAGCAGTATAAGCAGAAAGAAAGCTATGAGTATTTACATCCTAGTCAATGGATCTAAAATCAAGATAAAGTTAAAATCATGAAGGCTCCCAGAGATGATCAACTTATTACATAAAAAGAAATAATGATTAGCACTCTTACTGACTTGTCATCAAAAACTGTGGAGACTAAAGACAGTAGGACATATTTAATGTACTCAAAGAAAACTATAATCAATCCATAATTCTAAAGTCAGCAAAAAATCCATTAAACATAGGCATAGATATTCCCCTACAATTTTAATTAGCACAAATTAAGTGCACAATATGGGGGAGCTCAATTTGATATTATTATACATTCATATAACATACTTTGATCATATTCACCCCTTTGTTACTCTCTAATGCCCCTTCCTACCCCCTTTTTTATTTTTTGTCACAATTTTTAAATTGTTTTCATTACAAACCCATGAATACAATGCATTTCAACCATATTCTTCCCCTTTCAATCTCTCTTTTCTTCCTTCCTCCTCCCACAGTTTCACCTAGCTCCATACATTCCTCCACTTATGGTTATGTCCATTTTTTCTTTAGATTTAGCTTGCGCATATGCAAGAAAACACTTGGCATTTGTCTTTCTGAATGTGGCATATTTCACTTAAATGATGATCTTCCGTTCCATCAATTTGCTGTGAATAACAATTTCATTCTTCTTTATGGATGAATATTCCATTGTGTATATATTGGCTTTATCCATTCAGCAACTAATGGATACCTATGCTGACTCCATAACTTGGCTTTTGTGAAAAGTGCTGCCTTAAACATATATGTGCAGATATCTCTATGGTGTGCTGACTTGCATTTCTTTGGATATATGCCCAAGAGTGTCAGTTCTATATTTTTTTGAGGAACCTCCATACTGACTTCCACAGTGGCTGGACTAATCTACATTTCTACCAATGGTGTGTAAGGATTTCTTTTTCCCTGCATCTTAGAATTTGTTGTTTGTTTTTTGGATAATAACCATTCTTATTCAGGTGATATGGAATCTCAATGTTATTTTGACTTCAAAAATTCTTCTATGGCAAAGAATGCTTAACAGTTCTTGATGTATTTATTGGCATTTTTAGTTTATTTTTTGAAATTTGTCTGTTTAATCAATTTGCCCACTTATTAGTTGGATTATTTTTTCTTATGGTATTTTATTTTTCAAATTCTTTATGTATTCTGAATATTAATATTTCATTCAATGAATAGCTGGCAAAGATTTTCTCTTATTCTGTAGGATTCCCTTCATTCTGAAAACTGTTTCCTCTGATGTGCAGAAGAGTTTCGATTTAATTCAATCTCATTTATCAATTTTTGTTCTTGTTTCCTGAGCTACTGGAATCTTATTCAGAAAGTCATTGCCAGTGCCTACATTTCCAAGTGTTCTCACTGTGTTTTCTGAGAGCAGTTTCAAAGTTTCATGTGTTACATTAAAGTCTTTGATCCATTTTGAATTTTTTATATTATCATATTATTGTACTGGAGTACATTGTGACATTTACAAAAGTGGTTATTTAAATTCATTTTTGTACATGTGAGAGATAAAGATATAGTTTCAGTATTCTACATGTGTATATCCAGTTTGACCAGCACTATTTGTTTAGAGGCTGTCTTTTTCTCCAATATGTGTTTTTGACACCTTTGTTGAAAATCAAATTGCTACAGTTTGTGGGCTTATTTCTGTGTCTTCTATTCCATTGGTCTATGTATCTGTTCATGGCTCAAGTGGCAAAGCACATTCCTAGAAAGTACAGGCCCTGTTTTCAAATCCCAGCACCACCAATATTAACAACAATGACAAGGCAAGGAATGGTAGCACATGCCTTTAATCACAGCTACTCAATAGGTGAAAGTAGTAAGATCATAGTTCAAAGCCAAAGATAGCCAGAAACCCTATCTCAAAAACAAACTAAAAAACAAAAGGGCTAGAGGTGTGCCCTGACTTCAACCCAGTAGTACAAAAATAAATAAATAAAAGAAGAAAAAAAGAGGAACAAGGGAAGGGAGGGAGGAGGGAGGAAGGGAGGGAGAAAGGGAGGAAGGAAGGAAAGAAGGAAAGAAGGAAGGAAGGAAGGAAAGAAGGAAAGAAGGAAGGAAGGAAGGAAAGAAGGAAAGAAGGAAGGAAGGAAGGACATTGTAGATAAAAGGGACTGAGAATTGTGACTAAAGACCTTCATTACAAGAAATGCTAACAGAAGTTCTTTGGGTTGAAGAGAAAATGTTCAGGTGGGAAACTGGATGGTCAAGAAGGAATAAGAATATCAGAAGTGATAAATATTTGAATAGAAATAAAATAATACTAGATCTGCATTTACTCTAAACATAAATGATTGGTTTAGGGAAAAAACTATAAATTATGTTGTGAAGTTTATAATGAATATACAGGTAAAATTTATGACAGTGTGATAGGAAGCAAGTAAATGGACCTATAGTGCTGTAAATTTTCTCCATTCTTTTTTATGCAAATTGATGCAATATTAACTTTAAGCAAAAAGTACTGTTATAGAAAGGTGAGGATATTATTATTCAGCTTGATACAGTGACTGAAATAATGCCAAATACATAGGCATAAAATCAATGGTAGAATAGCATTTTTAAAGTACATGGGTTTCACAAATTTCCAAATGTTAAATTGGTGTAACAGGCACAAGTGTAGGATTTCAGCTGCCACTTACTCCACTAGTCTGGCAAATGCTTTATGCAAGATAAATTTTATGTGAGGTCATAGGCCTAACAGTCCATCACAAATTAACAATACTGCATTGCTTTTAACTTTGAATAAATTGTGAGAAGTTTAATAATATTTGTTATTTGATACAACATGTGTACTTGGTTTTCTATATACATGAATTGAATTTTTCTATTATATTCAGGGCTTTAAACTTTTTTACTTGTATATTAATTGTACAAGGGGATTTTATTGTGATATTTTAATAATTTCTAGAATAAAGAGACAACTTGGAGAACTTACATAATGCAGACAATCTTGTCAAACAATTCATGAAACAAAGAAGAAATATCCAAGAATTGAATCTTTTTTAAGTCAGTTTTTTCTTCTTTTTTGGGGGGTGGTATTCTTATATTCCTGGGCCATTCTTTTATTTTCTCAGGCAATGTCTTAGGGAAGTGGTAACACAGTGAAATGAACAGAATTTTTTTATAAAGCCATTCCTTAGTTTTATATTTAAAAAGCCCTAGACTTTGTAGGTAAAAGACTTTGGCTTTTACTCAGAGTGAGGTAAGAAATAGTGAAGTAGGATCTTCCTGACCTTGTGATGTATTTCTGTAAGTGCTTTGTGGAGAATAAACGGACAGTGAGCTGAAATGAAAGAAGGATTGGTTTGAGAGTATTGTAATAATCCAAATGATATATAGTGGGAATTACACCAATGAAATAGCAGTAGAGGAATGAAAATATGAAATGCAGTTGTATTATGGATATAATTCAGAATGATAGCCTAGCAGTGAAATGAAGAGGAGGTCTAATTAGAGAGCAGAGAGGTTGGCAAGACAGTGTAAGGCTAGGCTAGTAAGTCTGGGATGCACTAGCTGTCTTCAATCTTAGCAACTAAAATTTCCCAAGGAGTTTCCCAGGGTTTTTGTCTAATAAACAACCTTTTACTCTATCCAACTCCCTGGATCTATGTCTCAATGATTCACAGTTGCTTTAGCTGGTCAGTTTTCCTCGAGAAGAGTCACACAAGTGATTTTAAACTTTATGTAGCTTTCAGCTGGATCCAGCTACACAAATGAACAAAACATATGTGTTGAACTAACTATATGGTAAAAATATGGTAGAAGCCTTAGTGCTCAGAAGGTTGAGGTAGGAGGATCACAAGTTCAAGGCATCCTGGACAGTACATAGGAAATTCAAGGCCACCCCAGATCACATAACAAGATCCCATCTCAAAAACAAAAGGTAGGAATTAGAAGTTCCTCATGTGACAATGAATTAATTGTATTGTATCATAGTAAAAGAATCTGATCAGGGATCTGAAGATGAGATAACAAAAACACAGAGGAAGAAGGCAGGGAAGACTTTCTGGGTGAAATCAACATTGAGACTAGGGCCTCAAGGCAGGAATGATCATGTCAGGATCACAAGATACTAATGCCTTTAACTGAATTTCAAATCTGGTGTGTCTTTAGCTGAGTTATTTTTAATGGGGTGAAAGTGAAGACCTTTCATCGACACTTCTTACAAAAGAGTGGCTAATAATTTTTTAGAGACTAAGCAATTTGAAGAAACGGTTCTAGCAAAGACTCAATATGAGTCTCAAACTATGGGTTAAGTGACTTAAAAGGTAGCTCAATGAATTGAACTACAGTGTTAGAACATAGAACTTCTAAGATCTAGAAATGGGTTTTCCTAATGGAACAACAATACTATTACCCAAGACAGGGAAGAAGAACATCATTTTCAATTTTTCAATAAAATTCTATGTGTACAACACATTCTGCTAGGCTTTGTACACTGTTTTAACTTTGGATTCAAACACAAATGTGATATTCTTTCAGACTGCTACTTTTTTCCCACCAGTGCTTTTTGTCTAAGAGTCCTTTTCTATTTGCTGTTTTAAAGCAAAGGCAGTCCTAAGGGGTAAGTTTATAGCCATGAATGCATATATTAAAAACACATAAAGATCTCAAATAAAAGACCTAATGATGCATCTCAAACTAGTAAAATATGAACAATTAAAACCAAAAATATCAGAAGGAGAGAAACAATAAAAATAAGGACCAAAATAAAAAAAAATAGAGACCAGAAAAAAACATACAAAGAAATGATGAAGCAAAAGGCTGACTCTTTGAAAAAAATAAGTAAGATTGACAAGTGCCCTGGCAAATCTGACTAAAATGAGGAGAGTAAAGACCCAAATTAATAAAATCAGAAATAAGAAAGAAAACATAGCAACAAGCTTCAAGGAAAATCAGAAAATCACTAGGGACTACTTTGAAAACCTATATTCAAATAAATTAGAAAATCTAGAAGAAATGGACAAATTTCTAGACATATATGATCATCCAAAAATTGAACCAAGGGAATATGAATCACCTAAACAGATCATAACATGCAATGAACTTGAAGCAGTAATAAAGAGTCTCCCAAAAAAGAAAAGTTCAGGACCTGATGGATTCACTGCTAAATTCTACCAGACCTTTAAAGAAAAACTAATACCAACACTCCTCAAACTTTTCTGTGACCAAACTCATTCTACAAAACAAGTATTACTCTCATCCCCAATCTAGACAAGAACACACACAAAAAAAGAGAGAATTACAGGTCAATGTCTTTAATGAACAAAGATGCAAAAACCCTCAATAAAATATTGGCAAACCAAAATCAACAGCATATCAAAAAGATCATACACCATGATCAAGTTGGCTTCATCTCAGGGAGGCAGGGACAGTTCAATATACACAAATACACAAATCATAAAATATACTAATACTGTATATTAGTAGAAGCAAAGAGAAAAAACACATGATCTTGTCAATTAATGCAGAAAAAGCCTCTGACAAAATTCAACATCCTTTCATGATAAAAGCTCTGATGAAATTAGGAATAGAAAAAATGTACCTGAACATAATAAAGGCTACCTATGACAAGTCTATAGCCAACATCACACCAAATGGGGAAAAAGTGAAGACTTTTCCTCTAAAGTCAGGAACATATTCAACATAGTCCTGGAATTCCTAGCCAGAGCAATAAGACAGGAAGAATAAATGAAAGGAATACAAAGAGGAAAGGAAGAAGTCAAACTATCCCTATTTGCAAAAGACATGACCTTATACCTAAAAGACTTGAAAAACTCCACCAAAAAAAAAAAACCTCTTAGACATCATAAACAGATTCATCAAAGTAGCAGGACACAAAATCAATTCACAAAAATGAATAGTCTTTCTATACACCAACAATGAACAGACTGAGAAAGAAAATAGGAAAATAATTCCGTTTATAATAGCCTCAAAAAAAATAAAACACTTAGGAATAAACTTTAGATAGTGAAAGACTGCTATAAAGGAAAATTATAAGCCACTGAAGAAAGAAATGGAGGAAGATTTCAGAAGATGGAAAGATCTCTAATGTTCAAGGTTTGGTAGAATCCTTATTGTAAAAATGGCATATTACCAAAAGCAATCTAAATGTTCAATGCAATCCCCATCAAAATTCCAGTGACATTCATCAAGAGATTTAAAATCCAAACCTAAAGTTCATTTAGAAGCACAAAAGACAGCAAATAACCAAAGCAAAAAGAGCAACACTGGGGTTATCACAACACTCAACTTCAAACTATAATACAAAGCCATAGTAATAAAAACAGTATGGTACTGACACAAAAAAATGATCATGAAGACCAATGGAACAGAAGACCCAGGTATGTATCCATGTAGTTATGCCCACCTGAATTTTAATAAAGGTGCCAAAAACATAAGATGGAAAAAAGACAGCCTCTTCAACAAATGTTGCTGCAGAAAACTGAAACTAGATTCATGCCTTTCACCCTGTACAAGTATCAACTCAAAATGGATTAGAACCTTAATATAAGACCTGAAATTTTGAAGCTAAGCTCTTTCAGGAAAGAGCAGGGAATATACTGGAATTAATAGATCCAGGCAATGACTTCCTAACTAGAACTCAAATGACTTAGAAACTAAGAGAAAGGATAGACAAATGGGATTACCTAAAAGTAAAACACTTCTTTACAGTAAAAGAAATGGTCATCAAATTGAAGAGGTTATCCACAGAATGGATCGAGAAAATGTGGTATATATATATATATATATATATATATATATATATATATATATACACAATATATATATATATACACAATAGAGTATTACTCAGCCATAAGGAATAATGACATGTGGTTTGAAGGTAAATGGCTTCAATTGGAGGACATCATGTTAAGTGAAGTAAGCCAGGTTCAGAAAGACAAAGGCTGCATGTTTTCTCTCATATGTGGAAGATAGATCCAAAAGATAAACATATACACAAAAACAAACATGATCATACACAAACTCATATGTAGAACATGCTTGTAGTAGTGGAACTAATCTATGGAACTTGGAAAAGGAGGGAAGGGAAAAAAGAATGATAGCGCATCAATGCATAACATCTGCAAAGGTAGAGGAAAGAAGGATGTGTATTGAAAACTGTTGAAAACTCGGGGAGTGGAAGTAAAGGGGTAAGGGAGAGTAATGGAAGAGGTTAAATAGATCAAAGTGAAATATACCCACAGCAGAAACACATTGAGAAACCCCTTTGAACATTGACTTAGATATTAATAATGACAGATAAGACTTTAAAATAGGTACAGTTGGGGGGATCCTTGCAGGAGAGGGGAAGTGAACAAGGAGATTAAAGTGAGGCAATATAATTGATGAACTTCATATATTTATATGAAATAAAACAAAGAAACCTCTTGCAGTTGCTTTTAGTGGGGTGGAGAGGGGGCTGAGGGGGAGATTTTTGGAGGTGATCTAACCAATGTACAATATAAGCCTATATAGAATTGTCACATTGAATCCCCCTGTACAATGAAGATATCCTAATAAAAAATTATGGAAGAAAAAAAAAATTGCCAAATTGAAGAGGCTGCCCACAGAATGGGAAAAAAAAATCTTTGCCAGTTATATATCTGACAAGGGATTAATAACAAGAATATATAGGAAGTTCAAAAACTAAACTCCCCAAAATATCAATGACCCATGAAGAAATGGAAAAATGAACTGAACAGAGCCTTTTCAAAGGAAGAAGTTGAAATGGCCAAAAAACACATGAAGTAATGTTTACCATCCCTGGCCATAAAGGAAATGCAAATCAAAACCACATTAAGATTCTTCCTCACTCCTGTTAGAATGGCTATCCTCAAAAACACAAACATCAAATGTTGGCAAGGATGTGGGGAAAAGGAACCCTCACATACTGCTGGTGGAAATGTAAATTAATACAACCACTATGGAAAACAGTACTGAGTCTCCTCAAAAAACTAAAAATAGAACTGCCATATGATCCAGCAATATCACTTCTAAGGATATACCTGAAGAAACGTAAGTCAGATTACAATAAAGGAACCTGTACATCCATGTTTATTGCAGCACTATTCACAATAGTTAAGCTATGGAAATAGCCAAAATGCCCCACTACAGACAAATGGATTAAGAAAATGTGGTATTTATACACAATGGAATTTTACTCAGCAACAAAGAAGAATGAAATTCTGCCATTTGCAAGTAAATGAATGGAACTGAGAAGCATCATCTAAACTGAAATCAACCAGGCCCAGAAGGCTAAAAGCCACGTTTTTTCTCATATGTGGAATACAAATACAGCAATATTATGAAAAACAGGTCATGCTAAGGGGAGGTCACATACGAGAGAGGAAGGGTAAAAAAAGAAGTTAAGAAGATGAATATTGCTGATGTGCTTTCTATTCAAGAATGAACATAGAATTTTTAAACCCATTGAAATCACTATAAGAAGGGGACTATGGTAGAAAGAAGAAAAATACAAGAGATAAAGCAATTTGGGTTATAATATGTGGAAATATCACAAGGAAACTCTGTATAGCTATCTTAAACAACTAACATTTTTTTCCTTTTACAAAATCTGAGAACAAGAGGGCAGAACAGGTCCTGTCTGGAGGGTTGGTACCAGTGGAAGTGGGGAGGATGTGGGGAAATGGTGTAGGAGAGTGAATATGGTGCAAATGCTGTGTACACATGTATGTAAATGAAAAAATGAGACCTGTTGAAACTATTCCAGGAATGAGGGGGTAAAGGGTGAATTCAGGTATGATATATTTGGTATATTGTAAGAACTTTTGTAAATGCCACAATGTACTCACACCCAGCACAACAATTTTAAAAAATTTAACTTGGTATTTCAAAATAAATGCTTTTGAAAAAAGACATTTGATTAAAATTAAAGAAATATGGACATGTTTTAAAAATATAAGTAAAATGACAGTCAGGCCAATATGTAGATTATTATATAGAAATTAGTTTTCTATTCATATTTTTAAGTAAGTGGTCTGCAATTTAAGCTACAGAATATTGCAGATAATTGCTTCCTTCTACTCCTAACACCTAGTGGGACATATTTTTCTTTTGAACTAATATTTGAAGTTCACAATGTGCTTAATCACATACAGCATAAAATAGATGTTTATTAATTTCATTTTCTAACATTTCCAAGTGTATTGTACCATCTACTGTGTGTTATGTGTGAGCTATTTGATATTACTAATCATAACACAACTCTTTATAGAAGGAAATGTCCTCTTTAGAAAAGTGTCTCCTTGGAAAAAAATTTGGAGGCTACTTAAAAAGCTGGACATCGATCTACCATTTGATCCAGCAATACCACTCTTGGGGATATACCCAAAAGACTGTTACTCCAGAGGCACCTGCACATCCATGTTTATTGCGGCACTATTCACAATAGCCAAGTTATGGAAACAGCCAAGATGCCCCAGCACTGACGAATGGATTAAGAAAATGTGGTATCTATACACAATGGAATTTTATGCAGCCATGAAGAAGAACGAAATGTTATCATTTGCTGGTAAATGGATGGAATTGGAGAAAATCATTCTGAGTGAGGTTAGCCTGGCTCAAAAGACCAAAAATCGTATGTTCTCCCTCATATGTGGACATTAGATCAAGGGCAAACACAACAAGGGGATTGGACTATGAGCACATGATAAAAGCGAGAGCACACAAGGGAGGGGTGAGGATAGGTAAGACACCTAAAAAACTAGCTAGCATTTGTTGCCCTTAATGCAGAGAAACTAAAGCAGATACCTTAAAGCAACTGAGGCCAATAGGAAAAGGGGACCAGGAACTAGAGAAAAGGTTAGATTAAAAAGAATTAACCTAGAAGGTAACACCCATGCACAGGAAATCAATGTGAGTCAATGCCCTGTATAGCTATCCTTATCTCAACCAGCAAAACCCCTTGTTCCTTCCTATTATTGCTTATACTCTCTCTACAACAAAATTAGAGATAAGGGCAAAATAGTTTCTGCTGGGTATTGAGGGGGGGAGCGGGAGGGGGTGGAGTGGGTGGTAAGGGAGGGGGTGGGGGCAGGGGGGAGAAATAAACCAAGCCTTGTATGCACATATGAATAATAAAAGAAAAATGAAAAAAAAAAGTGTCTCCTTCACATTACAGTTTCTAAAAGCATATCAGGGTAAAAAGAGCAAGGATTGAACATAGTTTAACTTCAGAAAGCATCTGGAAAAGGAATGTGATAACCAGCATTAAATTTCTTAAAGACAGCTCTTTCCAAACGTAATTAAATTTCTTTATTTCTGCACGTACAGCTGCCATTATCCATGAAGCATGTATCTTCATCCTCAGGACAGCGGTCAGCAATGATACTGCCATCTCTTGAAACAACCACCACCACAATGTGCCTCTTGTATGTTTTTCCTTTTTATGACCTACTTATCCATTCTTCCTACCTCCTTCATGAATGTCTTCTCATTACTTGCCCTCCAAATAGATTATTTTATGCTTGATTCCCAAAGTCTTTTTTAACATCAATTCCAGGTGATTTATGAATTAATTCTGTTCAAATTTCCATTCCTTTCTCTGATCCCTGTAAATAATTGTTCAGCCTTAAGACAGCCAGGAAATCATGAGGCCCTCTTTCCCACATATTTTATAAATAAAGGCATTTTGGTTGATCACTTCTGTGACCTGGCTTTCCCCATCTAAAGCTCTCCAAATACCAGGGCTCATGCTCAGACACTCATATTTTAAGTTTGTGCCACAGCCCTACAAATGCAATGACCTCTTTCTTCCCCCCTTAAAATTTCACATTAAATATCTTAAGTCCATTTTTTCATAGATATAAATCTACCACAATCTAGCCTGTCCACACTTATGCATCTTTCCACTTTCCATATCATTTTACATAACTGTTGTAACCTTCTTATAATGTTCCTATTCTTATTTTATTTCAGAACAAGATATAATCCTGGCTGACTTCACAAAATTACTGTTCAGTTCCTTAACATTCTTTTCCTTAGTTCAAGCAAACCATTTCTAATGTAATTTAAGATTTACATTTCTGTATTCTGTATACAATGTGATTTGCAAATATTTTCTTCTAGTCTATGGTATATCCTTTAATTCTTTTAACTGTTCTTTACAGAGCAAATGTTTTTAACTTCTACATGGACATGAATGCTTATATCAGCACACTTTATAATAACTTAAAACTGAAGCTTGTCTCAGTAACTCACCACTGTAATTCTAGCTACTTCAATTTGAGAAACATAATCCCAGGCAAAAAAAATTGCAAGACCATATCTCAATAAAAGCTGGGTATTGTGGTATGCACCTGTCATCTCAGCTATGCAGGAAGCATAAATAAAAGGATGGTGATCCAGGACAGCCTTGGCATCGATGAGAAACCCTTTTTGAAAAATACCTAAAGCAAAAATATCTGCAGGCATGGCTTAAATGGTGGAACACCTGCCTGGGAAGCACAAGGGCCTGTATTCAATCCCCAGTGTCAAATATACATATATACCCACTTCAGTGGGCTACAATCCCCAGTGTCAAATATACATATATACCCACTTCAGTGGGCTAGTGGAAAACTGTAATGTATACATACAAAGAAACTCTACTCATCAATAAAAATTAATTAATTCTTTCTGCACACAAATTAAACCTTGAGGAATTTTGTTGAGTGAAAGGAGTATGGCTCGAAAGATTACACGCCATAGGGCCAGGGGTATGTAAAGAAGTAAAGTGCTTGCCTAGTGAGCTCAAGGCCCTGAGCTCAAACCCCAGTACACTCGTAAAAATATTATACATAAAAACAGTGAATACTACTGTATTTAATTTTTAAAAGAAGACAATAAAAGCTGAAAGGAAATCAACTTTGACTACACTCACAAACATCAGACATTTATTATCTTCTCCCTATATTATAGTAAATCCTGAGTGATGCAATGTTCTCTGTACCAGGAAAACAATTTTTCTTGTGCTTAAGTCAAATATCCTGACAATAGCAATTATACTAAAAATAATTATGAAGAGTCCAACTAAAAACAAATTTTTATAATCATTATCATGATTATATAAAATTCAGGTTAGAAACAATATCACTATTTGACCAGTTTATTACAATATCCACACAAGCTTTTACAAAAACTTGGCCTTCCATCTGCCAAAGCTACATATCTTTTATTAACATCTTATTTGACTTGCTTCAGCTAGATTTATTTTTTCCTATGAAGAGTGGATTATGGAAAGCCTATGAGAACTGGACACAAGCAAGGTGAGAGCTCACCTACTTTTCTGAGACTGGCACAGCCTGGAAACTGTTTTTCCTAAATTGCTTGCTTTCAGAGAAGCTGGAATGCAAGTTTCTCCTGTTACAATGTCACGCCCCTCCCCAAGAGCTGCACCTCCACCATGTTTACTGCTGTTTATAAAAGACCCCTAAAGGAGTAAGAGGGACTTTTTTTGCCTTTGGCTTTGCCTTTTGCTTTGGGCTTTTTGGTGTGGGAAGCTTTTGGAAAGAAAAAAAATTACTGAAAGGAAAAGAATGGCTAAAGAGGGGTTGATAGAAAGTCTGCACCAAGAACTTTAACATAGGTCTTAGAAAAGCTAAGCTAAAGAAAGAACTTTAACATAGGCTTTAAAAAGCTGAGCTAAAGAAAGAACTTTATACATAGGTCTTAGAAAAGCTAAGCTAAAGAAAAGCCAAAGGGAACATGGGACAGTGCAAGAGAGAGGACAAAGACTTTAATTATTCGTATGCAGTTTTTAGTTATGGCTGTTGCAAGTCTGAGCACCAGGGCTTTAAGAAAGCTAAAGAGAGATGGGACACTATAAGCCTGGGAGCAAAAGACTTTTAGAGCAATTAAGCTAAAGATAAGCTAAGAGAAAACGGTGAAAATCTAAGGAGAGAGGTTTTAAGCAAGGTTTTAAAGAAGACTTTAGAAGCAAGGATTTAAAGAACTGCAAGGAGTAAGGCCTTAAAGAATAAAGATAGAGAAAAGAAGCAATGAGGGCTGGGCGCTTCCACCTGAGCACCCGACACTCCTGATCCCACTTTCTGTCTGTCTGTCTATCCTATATCTTTTCTGCATCTCCAGTTGCTCCCAGTTAAGTTTGGTAATAAACAAGAGTGAGAGAAAGCTCCCTCTAACAAGGGAGGGAGCCAAAAAACAGCACCCCTGCCAATATATCACAATTCAACATTTTTATTTATATTATTTCTTTCTGCTAAATTATAAAAATGATAAATTCCTTCTTTTACATACCATAATATCTACTTCAATGCTTGACACAAAAAAAGGGTTAAGTAAATGTTTGCTATTTGGTTGTTTATTTAATTTCTTCAGTTGCTGGATGATTTAGGTCACTATGGACCTTGTCCCTTGATTGGATCCTGGTTCTTCTCAAAGTATAAGTTAGAGATCTCTTTTTTATCAGCTTTGTTTTTTACAACCCCATTATGTAAACTCAAACTCACACATCAAATAACTCACATGCTTTTAATTTTTTCTTGTATGGTAAAGAGAAGCAGCACATCAATTTAGTGAATTGAGAAGTAGTCAGTCCTAATTTATAAACAGTGATTTTGGTCAAATATTTACTAGAACATTTAGGTATGTCACAGTTAATGTCCAACAGTAGTCAGTAAATTAATAGATTGTTTCATATTGGCTATCCAGTTTCTATTCTATTTGTTCATTTAATAGATACTGGTATCACAATAAGGGGATAATGGAACAAAAAAGTAGTTGTTACCAAACAAAGTATCTTGAAAAAGTAAAGAGTTGCCCTATTGTACTTCAATATCTGGCTTGATTAGGTGTTGTTGATATTAGGGTAGCTTATTTTCCTCTCTCTGAGTAGTATAGGGGATGGAGTCCTAAAGAGAGGGTTGCTAAGATGACTCCCACATAAAATTGGCAGAGTTATCCATCCCAAAAGATGCATAAGTCACAACATAAAAATGCAGAAAATATGAAAAATCAACAAACTATGATGCTTCCAAAAATTCAAAACTGCACAATCACAGATCTAAAGATACTGCAATGGCTGTAATACCAGACAAAGAATTCAAAAGTGATCAAAGAGGATTCAAATGAATAACTGAATGAAGTAAAAAAGTTAACTCAAGACTTAGTCCAGTTTTGCTGATTAATTCAGCAAAGATAGATTCTGAAAAAAAAATTGAAATCTTGGAAAGGAAACACTAAGTTGACCAAATAAAACACTCAATGAGAAGCATCATTAATGCTCAAAACTGGGTAGAAGAAAGAATATCAGGGATTGAAAACAAGATTGAGGAATCATTACATTCAGATTTGTAATAAAGAAAAGGAAGCAATCATAACCACAATTTTCAAAAACTCTAGGACACAAGAGACCAACCATATGAATCATTATTGTGGAGGAAGAAGCTGAGATACAGACTAAAGGTATAAAAAACTTAGTCAATGAAATAACAGAATATTTCCCATGTTTAGGGAAAGGTATGGACATTGATATACAGGAGGCATTTAGAACCCCAAATAGATAAGATAATAAAAGAACCTCTCCATATGGTATCATAGTTAAAGTGCCAATAGTACTGAACAAAGAAAGCATACTTAAAGCTACAATATAAAAGTGACAAGTTACTAACAAAAGCAAACCTATTAGAAAAACAGTATACTTCTCAGCTTAAACCCTAAAAGCTGGAAGAACATGGACTGATGCACTTCAAACCCTAACATAACTGCCAGCTAAGATATCTATATCCACCAAAGTAAAAATCAAAAGAGAAATAGATGCCTTCCCTGATAAGCATAAAGTAAATCAATTAATGACCACCATTTATGTATTTTAGAAAACACATAAAAGAATACCACACACAGATAAGGAAGAAAGGTATAAACAAGCACAAGATCTCAGGACAGAATAGACGTTATTAGAAGAATGAACAAATGAGAATTGAGAAAGAATCAACCTTATTAACTCAGTAAGCAAACCACTAAGATGAATAAGGAAAAAGTAGTGTATACATTCCAATAATAATGATAAAGGTAAATGGGCTTAAACTCCCCAATTAAAAGATACAGACTAGTTAAAAGTATTAAAAAACAAGATCCAACTCTTTGCTGTCTGTAGGAAACTCATCTCACTGGCAAAGATATATACAGACTGAAAGTTAAGGGACAGAAAAATTGTATTCCAAGCAAAAGATGAGTAGCTACACTCACATCTGACAAAGCCAACCTCAAGACAAATTAAAACAGATAAAGGAGGTCACTACATGTTACTAAAAGGAACAATCAATCAAAAAGATATAATGATTATAAACATATATGCACCAAATATTGATGTACCCAAATTTCTTTTATCTAGATTCACTAAATTTATTCTAAAAATCATGAAATATTTCTTTTAAAACAGCATTACATTCTGCACACTGCTCTGAAAAAATGCCAGGGATGTGCAAACTATTGTTACTTTTTCCCTGTACCAGCCCCCTCAAATGTTTACAGTAACAACAAAGCAAGGTATTCAGAATAATTATATGGGTAAAATTTTTTAAACCACCAACAATGAACAAAAATTAAAACTCATTCAGCAGTACAGGGTGATATTTCAAATTATCAATGTCAGCTTTTGCAGGCCTCCCCCTTACCCACCATTTGTAAGGAACTAAGACATTACATCTGATGAGCACCAAAGATTTTGCTATACCTCAAATGCAGAGCACCTATGAAGTAATGGAATGTTGGCTTTTTAAACAGAAGCAGATATTTTTCAAAAAAGATAGAGGACTCCTCAGTTCTTCACTAATCTTAGAAAAGCTTTCCAGGATACTGCTTTGCATAATAATAAGAAAAATTGTCTTGCATTAGAATCCTTCAACATCTGCAAAGTACTTCACACTGTTTTGAAGCAAATACTGTGCATTCTATGTCTGGTTCAGCATTCCTGAGATGGTGATGATCCAATTTTCAGATCCTCCTAAAGTCTTATGAATTTTGATCAAATACCCCAACTCATGAGAGATTTGCTTAATCCATTAACCACTTTTGCCAATAACATTCATCCAATTTTTTGGAAATAATTGCTTAAGTAGTAATAATATGTTCAGCAACAGCACCATATGAATCACAATCCCTTGCATAAGAATAATCATGTCTGAAGACACCCTGTGGTTCCTGACAAATCTGTTTTCTGATGGGCTTCATATATATCTATTGCTGAGTCCTAAGTTCCATCAGTGATCTTGCAGTTAGCACAGGAAAGAGCAGGGAATACCCTGGAAGCAATAGGCATAGGCAAGGGCTTCCTCAATAGAACTCCAACAGCCCAGCAACTAAGAGAAAGGATTTACAAATGGGACTACATGAAATTAAAAAGCTTCTACACAACAAAATAAATGGTCTCTAAATTGAAGAGATCACCCACAGAGTGGGAGAAAATATTTGCTAGCTATACATCAGACAAGGGAGTGATAACCAGAATTTACAGGGAGCTCAAAAAACTAAACTTCCCAAAAATCAAAGAACCAATAAAGAAGTGGGCAACTAAACTAAACAGAATTTTTTCAAAGGAAGAAGTCCAAATAGCCAAAAAAACACATGAAAAAATGTTCATCATCCCTGGCCATAAAGGAAATGCAAATCAAAACCACATTAAAATTCCATCTCACTCCTACTAGAATAGCTATCTTCAAGAACACCACCAACAACAAATATCAAAACCACATTAAAATTCCATCTCACTCCTACTAGAATAGCTATCTTCAAGAACACCACCAACAACAAATATCAAAACCACATTAAAATTCCATCTCACTCCTACTAGAATAGCTATCTTCAAGAACACCACCAACAACAAATGTTGGCGAGGATGCAGGGAAAAAAGGAACCCTCATATGCTCTTGGTAGGAATGTAAGCTAGTACAACCACTTTGAAAAACAATATGGAGGCTTCTTAAAAACTGAACATAGATCTGTCATATGATCCAGCAATACCACTCCTAGGGATATACCCAAAGGAATGTGACTCAGGTTATTACAAAGGCACCTGCACACCCATGTTTACTGCAGCACTATTTATAATAGCCAAGCTATGGAAACAGCCAAGATGCCTCACTACTGGATTAAGAAGATGTGCTATTTATATACAATGGAATTTTACTCAGTCACAAAGAAAAATAAAATTTTGCCATTTTACAAGTAAATGGATGGAGCTGGAGAACATCATCTTAATAGAAGTTGGTCAGGATCAGCAGACCAAAAATCATATGTTCTCCCTCATATGCAGGTTGTAGACCTAAAACAAATACAGTAATATTATTGGACATGGGTCACACACTAAGGGCAGAACACACACGGGAGGAATAGGGAAAGGGAAGGAAACCTAAAACTTGATTTTGGTTGATGTGCCCTCTATAGAGAAAAAAAATACAGTAATCTTAAACTGGCAGAGGCCACTATGGGAAGGGTACTAGGAAATAGTGAAGAGGTCTAGCCGAGATGAATCAATGTGGATTGAATATACATGTGCATGGAAGCAGCACTAGGAATCTCTCTGCACAGCTATCTTTATCTCAAACTAGCAACAACACTATGTCTTTCTTATTATCTCTTATGTTTTCTCTTCAACAAAATCAGAAAACAAGAGGGTGGAACAGGTTCTGCCCAGAAAAGGTGGGGCGGAATGTGGCCCAAACAATGTACACACATGTGAGTAAATGTAAAAACAATAAAGTAAAAAGAAAAAACATACAAAATACTAAAAAATTTTCTTATTAAAAAAAAAAGCAATTCTATCATTGTAGCGGTCTCCAGGTCTTCCTGTTCTGTCATAGGCTTTCAGATCTCCTGTAGGTAGCAGTGGTGGTGGAAGACAAAGATTCTGAACTCTGTAACCACTGCAGCCACCTTGGCCAGGAGGCCATGGTGGTACTCAATGGAAGCTCATATTATGATCTCCCTTAGAGGGAAGCATGGGGCACCCAACTTACCCACGCATTCTGTCAAAACCACCTCTTCCTCACATGAAAAATCCCGTAAGTCATCCACAGCTCATCAAACATCAGTGTAAAGTCACCGTAATCACAGCTGTTATCATAAAAATTGGAATCATAAGGCTGTGCATATCCTTTGATGAGAAATTCAGATATAAGATCACAGATAACCTTTCTGCACTATATACCCCATCAGGCTTTCCTTTAATAAGAATGGTTCCCTCAGTGAAATTAATACAGCATCCCTAAAACAGCTTGATTGCTTTTGGAGTGTTCCCTTTAAGTCTTTGATTTTATCACTTTTGACCCTAATAATTCCTCCTGCTAGCCCCTCATGAATCAGCAAACTCAATTAACAGTCAAAGTTGCTTCCTTTACAGTGTTAGGAACTTAAACATTCCACAATATCATATTCAAGGGAGACCTGGTTGTTTGCAGTGGATGGTGGTGGCAACTATAGGACTTCTTTCAATTTAAGGATGATTTTCTTCAGAACTTCTCTAATTGTTTTATCAACACTCAAAGACACTGCTTAATAAGCACTCAAAGACACTGCTGTCTGGAACTGAAACACTGGCATTAATATTCTTACATTTTTTAACAATCAGTGCCTCAGCATTCTTGCTCTGAAGCAGAATGCATAATGCAACATTCTCATCAATGTTTCTAGATCTTTAAATGCTGTCCCTCTTCTATATCTTTAGCAGGGTATTTACCAAATTCACCATTGGTTTTAGTGTTAGGAAAGATTTACTTTAGCTTTCCAGTTTCCATTTTCTTATATTAAATGAACATGCCAATAAATTATCATGTATTCTTGCATAGCAGAACTGAATTATCCTGGACAATACCAATAACTGACAGCCTGGTGCTACAATAGCACAGAACACAAAGCTAAAGGTTCTGCATACCAGAGTGACTATGGGACTTGTACAGTTAACACATAGCCATTATGAAATAGGTGGTAAAATAGCAAAGGAGTAAAGTCAAGGCAACATTTATGCCTCCCACTCTTCCAAAATGATTGTTAACGTTATTACTTACCTAATGACTCACTGAGATGATATCATTCTGAACCATCACTAAGTTAAACTCTAAGGAATGGTAGGAGATTTGGATTTTAAGCAAAAATAGCAGGGTCTATCAGTTAAAAATCATGTTGCTGCATAGAGTTTATCCTTCAGGTCCTGTAGTGACCATTCCTTAGACCACAGTATTGCTGTTATTTTCTTGACCAGCTGAGTGAAAATATATTTTTCCCTCTCTGCCCACCTCCCAATACCAGGACTGACAAAAGCCCAGGTATAACAGTTGAAAAATGAGTCAAAGAAGAAACAGCACACTTGTCCTCTGGTGCACCTAACCTCACAAAACAAATCCTACTGGACATAAAAAAGAAACAAATAGGTCCAAATACAGTAATAGTGGGTGACTTCAATATCATAACAAACATGTATAGAATATCTTAACAGATATATATAGAATAACCATCCAAAAGCTGTGGAATATACATTCTTCTCAAACTGCCATGGAACTTTCACTAAAAGAGACTGCATTTTAGGCCATTAATCTATACAAAAAATTAGAAATACTTTTTTGTATCATCTCTGATGATAGTGGAATAAAACCTGAAATCAACACCAAAAGAAACTATGGAAAATCTATAAAAACATAGACATAGAACAATACACTTGTGATCATGAAGGAAGTTAAAAGCTTCCTAGAATCAAATGAAAATGAAAACACAGCTTACAGAATCTGTGGGATACAGCAAAGGTAGTACTAAGAGGAACTATGAGCACCTACATTAAAGACTCAGAGAAATCTCAAATAAAATCTTAATGATACCCTGAAGGGCTTAACAAAACAAGTCAAACTCCAGATCAGCAGATGGAAAGAAATAATAAAGACCAGAGAAGAAATTAATGAAATGTAGACTATAAGATCATGAAAGACAAATGAAACAAAGATTTTGTTCTTTGAAAAGATAAATAAGATTGAAAAGTTCTTTGCCAAAATAACCAAAATCTGTAAAAATCCAAATTAATAAAATTGGAGACAAAAAGACTATAACTACAGATAATCATGCTAGCAATCAAAGGTTAAACATATCCTTGAAATGTACAATATTCATTTTTGTTTAATTCCTTTATTTTCATATTTAATTTTAGTGTAAAAAATTAACCTTTCCATCCACAACCCAAAATGAGTTTTGCTGTAGTAATCTAGTGGAACAGAAATGATGTAAGGAATCTGACCATGATTTGGAGAATCAAGTACATTATCTTAATGAAAAATATAATTTTATCCCAATATGGCAAGCTGCAGACTTCCCAGAATACTGTTGGCTATTTTTTAAATGATTCTTTTTCTAAATTTGATCTTGACAAAGCCATAATTTTTCTGTTGAAAATGACCAGTATAACCAAAGGAAATAAAGTTTTAAGATATGATTTTGAAAAATGAATACAGAATGGTGGCATTTCAAACTTTAGAACCAAGAACAGATGTAACTTCAAAATCAGAAAAAGAATGCTGATAATAATGTCCTAAAATTAAATAATCTCAAAGAGCAGAGTTTCCCAAGGGTATATCTCCTATATTATTTGTTATCTATTTTTCTTTCGATTGCAAAGAATTATCCTTATAATTTATAGTATTTTTATATTATATTATCAAAATATTCAATTATTTATTAATGGGGCTTTTCATTGTTGCCTTTATACTGCTTCTTAATAATTATTCTAGAGGTTCTCAAATCATAATGGAACATGTTAATATACTTTTTTTTATTTTGTATTTTGTTCATATGTGCATACGATGTTTGGGTCATTTCTTCCCCCTTCCCCCCACCCCCTCCTTTACCCCCCCTTACGTTAATGTACTTTTATGTTTACTGTTTTCCAGTCTTATTCACAGTTGCTTAAAGTCAGTAACTCTAATGAGGTAGGTTCAAACCCTACATAGCATTGAGCTCCATAAATCACCAAGAATATTCTTTCTTCCCAGTCTCCCTAATGTGTCTCTGTACTTTAACCTTGTTTGAATAGGAGCTCTTACAAACATATAGCTCTACTGTAAATATTTAGCTTCCTCAAAATTTCTAAGGCACACTGTTTTCATTTGTGGTACAAATGTTCCTTCATCACTACAGCAGTCAAGTTGTTTTATCTACTGTGAACACAAATTCTTAACACAGTATCTGTGAGGAATGCTCTGAGTCTGAATTCAAACACTCAGAGAGCTCTGTACAGTCAATTAAAGTAAGTACTAAAGAATGAATAAATGAATGAGTAACAAAATGATGAGATTTCACTTCTAAGACTGACATAATTCAGAATGGCAAATACCTTTATATGTAAGGAAAAACGTCTGTTGTCATTCCATCATGGAGATCAGAAGTAATACTGCAATACTCTCTGAATTCTTATCACAGATCTCCTCATCCACCATTTGGTTTTGGCAATCACTGTTAAAATTCTTAAGTTTCTCCCATTTAAAATTAAAAAGTCCAAATTCTTTAGTTTGTAGGTACATGAGATAATGCAAGTTGTGAATCAGGAGGAAAAACAAGTTAGAAATGAGGCATATTAAAGGGCTTTCACCATCTAGTTCCAACATAACTCCTAATCATTTTCCACTATTTATTTCCCTCCCTAGGTTACAATATTTGTGAACCACCTTCTCTCCCTGAAAGGGATTTATGGCTGAACTTTACATATCCTCTTTCCTACAGTACTTTTCTAAGCTTCAATCACCTCATGTCTAAAAGGAAGATAATTAAGGATAATAATTCCTTGAGATAGACTTCATGGAATTATTGTGGGGATAATGTGAGATTTTGTGTGTGTGTTAAACACCAAGCATAACGCTGGAGCCATAGAAGATACTCCATAAAGGTGGAATTGTGCCTATCAATACTTTTGTTATTGGTTTGGTTTCATTACTACTTTCTTATTCCTAGGCAGAAATAATTCCTTTCTTCCCTGGTATCTAGATTTTAGTGAAGATATTTAGTTCCATCTCACATAGCCATATGTAAATAAGTCTTATTTCACTTTCTAGAGTACAAATACCTTGAAAGCAAGGCTCATGCTTTGTTATACTTTTAAAATTTAATCCCCTAGAACCTGTCATAGACTTAGGCACCCTTATGGTTTACAAATGATTTCTTAAGTATCTCATTAATATTCAACAAAGTTTGCTGATTGGCTTTCTAAGTGGTATATAAAAGTCAACTTCTTCCAGTTGTAAGAGTGATCAATGTTCATGAAACATTCCAGGGAGTTGCAAAGGAAACCACAGGTGGCAAGCCAAAGCAGTAATTTTAAAAGGGCAGAGAAAGTAAAGATCTGTTTTTCAAGATATAATTTTGTCATTTTTTTTAAATCATGGGAGAAGTAGAGAAAAACAAAGACAGAAATAAGTGAATAATAATTATAGAAATTTAAATGCCACATTTGCTTCCAGGAAAATATTTTTTTACCTCAAATTCTGTACCTCATGTGTCATCCATCATTTAGTATTCAAACAAATCTCATTCAGCTAGGATTCTCAGTGTGTTCTTTCTACATCAACACTTCCTAAGTGGAAAGGAATTGTACTTCTATGTAGAGATGATAAAAAAAGAAATGTTGCAAAAGTTATATTCATTAAATACTGAATGTGGTTTCATTCAATAGTTGATTGCATAAAATCCTATAACATTTTATTATACTCATTGTTTATTTTTTAGTATCTTGTGATGAGTAAGAATTTCTACATTCAATAAATAATTAATCTACTCAAGAAACATTATTGAGCACTTAATAAGTACAAATTATTAAGTCACTAGACAATATGCAATCCTGACTTAACGAAGGTCATGGTCTAATAATCATAAGCCAGTTAATTGTAATTTTAACATTTCAGGAAAGAGGAGTATCTGTATTTGACTTCCAAAATACTGATGGACACAGCTTACTACATTAATTACAGAAAGATGAAAGTAGAATGCAAAAAATATTGAACCAAAACATGCACACAGAGAGAGAGAGAGATGTATATATTTATATGTGAGAGAGAGAGAGTGGATTTTTCTTCTTAGGTTTTTGGCTTGTTTATTTTTGGTATAAAGTTTTCAAGATGATGTTCAGATCAGTGTATGCCTCTGTGGCCTTCTGCACACTTTCTTTTGACCACATTGTTTAGATTTTATAGGTTCTATGAAACATTACGTGGCATACATTTAAATACAATAAAATACATAAAAACGTTTAAGTAAAATAATTCTTTATAGGAATGTTAATTTCCATTTTAGTCTGTCAAATAGTCATGATCTTAAACATAAGTTTGGCTGGTTCACAAACTGAAAAATACCAAGTTTCTTTAGAAGCTGCCCATGAAGACTAGGAGTAGGTCCTGCTGTTTTGTCCTGCTGTTGGCTCTGGTTGTGATCAGGCACAAGTAGTGTTTCCTATATCGCTCATGTGTAACTTACCAACTCATTTCCCGTCATAACTGTTTCTTGAGTCAAAAGTGAAATGTTATTTTGAGATAATTCTTATTATAAGCTTGACAGTTAACAAATAATAGAATTTTGTTTGGGCACAAACAAAACATCAAAATGTATAAGAGAAAATGAGTGAGAAGAACAGGATGTTCTTGATACAGGAAATTCAGTGATCTGTGCATATCAGAATCTCAACAAACAGGCGATCGACTAGTATAAGGATGGTGAGGGCAGTGATCTCATTCAGAGTGGACTTTTCAGATCCTTGCAGTATTTCATGCTGTAGAATCTTCATAGGAATGATTGATAAATTTCATTTGAAAGCAAGGACTCTTTCTATTTGTTCTTTTTGTGAGCCAGGAGCAAAGATCATTATGACTCTACTTCTTATTTTTTTAAAAAAGAAGAGGATGGTGATTGCTAAGTAGCACAAAAGATAAATAATTATTTACCCTTATTTAACAGCATAAACATAACATTCTAGTGATGGATACTACATATTTACTTCTGATGAGCAACACAAAGCTTTATTATGAGGAAGAAAAAATATAATTTAACTAAACAATTGTTGTCATGCCAAAACATAGTCACTCTACCCTCGAAAGCTAGATCCCTACTCTAATAGACAGTCAGTACATGCAGAAATAACTTTAGACTTTTGCTTACATGGAAATATTTTCCAATATCTTTCTGTGAGTTACTAATACATTCTAAATTACAAAAAATAGACTGCAGCTAATAGAAAATTGTAAGCAAAGTAATCCTAATGATTTTTTCACACCCACCAGTCCAGACAACTTGCATTTAAGGAATGAATGCTTTTTAATTTGATCCCATGCCTAAAATAATTGTTAAGTTACAAGTCTAGTTGTTTTGTTAATTAAAAGCTTACTTAGGGGCTGGAGGTGTGACTCAAGAGGCAGAGTGCTTTCCCACCAAGCATGAGGCCCTGCATTCGAACCCCAGTACCACAAAAAACAAACAAACAAAAAAACTGTACAAGGATTATAAACCAAGCGCCAGTGCCTACAATTTGTAATCCTAGCTACTTGGGAGGTTAAGATCAAGAGGATAACAGTTCAAGGCCAGCCAGGGCAAATAGTTTGTGAGTCTCTCATCTCCAAGAAAATAACCAGAGCAAAATGGAATGTACGTATGGCTCAAGCAGTACAATGCCTACTTTGCAAGCACAAAGCCTTGAGTTGAATCCCAACACACACTAAAAGAAAAAAGAGATTATAAATTTAATTATTTTAATTATAAAATCATACTTCCATAGTCTCTTGATAGAATATAATTTTCATAAAGAGGCATGACTAATGCAAACTGATATACCTAATCTAAAAATAAATAGGAAAGAATTTGTTAATGTAAACTTTAAATGATCAATTTCAGAGAATAGTGTAAACTGTGCTCCAATACAAATGATATGATCTTTGTCAACATTTTTCAAGGTGTTGTGAACAGAAAAAATGGGATTTCTCCCAGACCTGAATACCAGTAGTATAAGAACAATTATAGCAGTGAACACTACTACAAAATTTCCTAATACTCATTCTCTCAACCAGGACTTTTCAAAATCTAACATCTGGATATATCAGACAGAAGAAAACATTGATTCACATAAAAGAAGACTGAAATTTATAAAACCACAAGCATGTAATCAAGTCACAGATTAGTTAAAGGCATAGATTCATCATAATCTTAAAGGTACAAAAAAATTCTGAAGAACACAAAGAATTTCTATTGCCACATCCCCTGGTGAGAGGCATCTACAGAGATAATTCATAATTATAAAGCATTACCTGTAGATAACCAACAGAGCTAGTCTATTTGGCCTCATATGCAAATTAAATCAAGCTTTGTATCTTTTTCCAACTCTTACAAATACTTTTTTAAAATTTACATGCTCATTTCCCACTTCAGAGCCCTTCAGTTCAAACCTCAAAAAGGAATCATTGGTCATCTCATTTTTCATTAGGATAATCTATATTTCACTAAAGAGTTTAGTAGTTATCAGTCCACAGTAGAAAAAGTTACATCAAAAAATGTTTAAATAATAATAAAAACAATTTAATTTATAGTTACTATTTGCTGAGGAAGTACTTTTTTAATAAAAGGAGATACTTAAGAAAATGAGAGTCTATCTCATGGAATTCTGTAGGTTTTAGAATTTTACTTGAAATTTATTCCTCTCTGCTTACTACCTTGTTATATTCTGAATTTCATATATGGATTATTCTGAATTTCATATATGGATTATTGTAGAAGCGCCTTAGCTATACCTTCCTCTAATATCTCTTTCTGTTCTCCACAGTGCTGAAAGAAAGGTCTATCTAAAATTCAAACCAAAGCACTGGCGGAGTGACTCAAGTTGTAGAGGTCCTAACAAGTGTGAGGCCCTGAGTTCAAATCCCAGTACAATAAAGACTAATCAATTAATTAACTATTAAAATTCAAGCCAAACCAAGTTTCATATGTCTCCCACTCCTACCTCATTCTGATTTTACACCTTCAGTATTTTCTCTTTTTAAACAACCAACTAAACTCCTTGGCATGGCAGCTATGGCCCCTTGTCCTCTGGTCCTTCTAAACTCTCCAGCATAATCTCTCACTGAGCCCCACTATATCATTTCCACATTCCTCACCTGGCAACCTACCCCACTTAGAAACACTCAACACACTTGAGAGTTCTGAGTTTTCTGCCACTGAAGGTTATTGTAGTCCTTTGAAATAGAATGTGCTTGCTTCTCAATACTCCCAAGTACAATGATCTTGAGGGGCCCAATTTCACTCTTCAGAGGCACTCATTTAGAGCACTTGACCAAAATCAAAGTATCGTTTCTGGCCAATTAAATCTCCTCATGATCTTCTACTTGAGTTCCTTTCAACATTAACTTACAAAGATTTGAGAGACATTAGGCTTCCTCTCTGCTTCCACGTAACTACTGTATTGCATACTAATTACCTATTTGTGTGCCTGTTCACTCCACGTGGACTGTTCCATTTTACCAGGTAGACAACTCCAACTCATACGTTCCAAAAATTAGTGTGTAGCTCATTTCCCCTTTACAATACATTTCCCCTGTACAATGAAAAAATCCCACTGAAGACGGATCAGACACCTAAACAACGGACAAGATGAAAAACAGGCCATGCTAAGAAGAGAACACTAACAGGAAGGGGAGGGTAAAAGAAGGTGAATATGGATGATGCACTTTCTATACAAAAATGAACATAGAATTTTTAAATTTACTGAAATATCCATAAGAAGACTAATGTAGAAAGGAGAAAAATGGAGGGGATGAACCAATTCAGGATACTATATATATATGTTTATATATATGGAAATGTCATAATGAAACTCTCTCTATATATATCTTGAACAAAATGTCTTTTTTTCAAAAATGGAGGACAGGAAGGTAAAATAGTTCTGCCTCAGGGTTGGTACCAATAGGAGGGGAAATGATATAAGCAAAGGATGTAGGAGGGTGAATATGTGGGAATATTATCATACTTAATGTATGAAAATGGAAAAGTGAGATCTGTCGAAATTATTCTAAGAATGGGGGAAAAGGAGATAAAGGAGAATGATAGGGGGATGAATTTAGCTAAGATATATTGTAAGCACTTTGTAAATGTCACAATGTACCCCAGTACAACAATAATCTGATAATAAAAACTTTTTAAAGATTTTTTTAAAACAAGCAATTTACAAAATAAACACAAATGGCCAGTAAGAAAATAACGTGAAAAATAAAGAAAATGTGTGGTAAGTAATGAAATAGAAAAGAAACAATACAAAGCATGTACAAAAAAAATGCTAATTTTGTGAAAAAATAATAAAATTGCTTACCTCTGATAAGATTAGTGAATAAAAAGGAAAATAATATATAATTGATGTAAAGAGATAATTATATATACAGTAGATAATAAATATATGAAATTGCTATTATGGATAATTTTATGTAAAAATTGAAATCATAAGTAAAATTTGTTATCTTCTAGAAGATTCAAAACACCAAAATTGACAATAAAAGAAATTTTTTTAGTGAATATAATTAATTATCATGAAAAACAAAAGAATCTTTCAGTTAAAGTCTCAAGGAGAAGGAGTCATTGTTATCCTCATTCTGTGTTAAGATAATCCACACTTACCAAACTTAGATAATTTTCTTAGCAAATGGTACATTTTACCTCCCAAAACAAACAATAAGTCTCCAGGATGGCCAAGACAACCCAATTAAATTGCCATTACAGAGATTGAAAAATCTACCCTAAAGTTCATTTGGAAACACAAGAGACTGTGAATAGCCAAGGCAATACTCAGCAAAAATAACAATGCTAGAAGTATCACACTTCAAACTATATTACAAAGCAAAAGCAATAAAAGCAGCATGGTACTGGCACAAAAACAGAAATGAAGACCAGTGGAACAGAATAGAGGACCTGGATATGAATCCACACAGCTATGCCCACCTTATTTTTCACAAAGGTGACAAAAATATACAATGGAGAAAAGACAGATGCTTCAAACAAATGTTGCTGGGAAAAATGGTTTTCCATCTGCAAAAAACTGAAACTAGATCCATGTTTATCACCCTATACTAGGATCAACTCAAGGACTTTAACTTGATCAGACCCAAAACTTTGAAGTTAGTACAGGAAAAAGCAAGGAATATGCTAGAGGTAATAGGTACACACAAGGACTTACTCAATAGAACCTAAGCAGCTCAGCAACTAAAAGAAAGGAAGGATAAATGGGACTTCATACAATTAAAAACTTTCTGCACAACAAAAGAAATTGTCTCTAAACTGAAGAGACCACCACAGAGTGAGAAAAAATATTTGTCAGCTATACATCAGACAAAGGACTGATACAGGGAACTTAAAAAACTAAACTCTCCCAAAATCAATGAATCAATAAAGAAATGGGAAACTGAACTAAACAGAACTTTCTCAAAAGAAGAAATTTAAATGGTCAAAAAACACATGAAAAGATGCTCACCATCTCTAGCCATAAAGGAAATACAAATCAAAACCATACTAAGATTCCACCTCATCCCTGTTAGAATAGCCATCATCAAAAACACCACCAACAACAGGTGTTAGCAAGGACGTGGGGAAAAGGGAACCCTAATCTACTACTGGTGGGAATGCAAACTAGCACAACCTCTCTGGGAAAAAATATGGTGGCTTCTTAAAAATCTAAACATAGATCTGCCATATGATCCAGCAATCCCACTCCTGGGGTACACCCAAAGGAATACAACACAGGTTACTCCAGAGGCACCTGCATACCCATGGTTATTGCAGTACTATGCAGAATAGCCAAGTTATGGAAACAGCCAAGATGCCCTACTACAGTGCACCCAATTTTATCAAATATACTCTAAAGGACATAAAAGTGTATATAGACTCCAACACAGTGGTAGTGGGAGACTTTAATACCCCCCTATCACCAATAGATAGGGCATCCAAACAAAACAATCCATAAAGAAATTCTAGAACTAAATCACACCATAGATCAAATGGACCTAGCTGATGTCTACAGAACATTTCATCCAACAACAGCATAATATACATTCTTCTCAGCAGCCCATGGAACTTTCTCCAAAATTGATCATATCTTAGGGCACAAAGTAAGCTTCAGCAAATATAAGAAAATAGAAATAATCTCCTGGATTCTATCTGATCAAAATGCATTAAAACTAGAACTCAACAACAAAAACAACAGCAAAAAATTCACAAACAAATGTTGGCAAGGATGCAGGTGAAAATGGAGCCCTCATATACTGCTGGTAGGAATGTAAGCTAGTACAATCACTTTGGAAAACAATATGGAGGCTTCTTTAAAAACTAAGCATAGATCTGCCATATGATCCAGCAATCCCACTCCTAGGGATATACCCAAAGGGATGAGACTCAGGTTATTCCATTGGCACCTGCAACATCCATGGTTATTGTAGCACTATTCACAATAGCCAAGTTATAGAAACAGCCAAGATGCCCCACAACTGAAGAATGGATTAAGAAAATGTGATACTTATGTACAATGGAGTTTTACTCAGCCCTGAAGAAGAATGAAATCTTATCATTCTCAAGTAAATGGATAGAACTGGAGAACATCATTCTGAGTGAGGTTAGCCAGGCTCAAAAGGCCAAAAATCATATGTTCTCCTTCATATGTGTACTTTAGACCTAAAACAAATGTAGTAATATTATTGGACATGAGTCACACACTAAGGGAAGAACACATACAGTAGGAATAGGGAAAGGTAGGAAGCCCAAAACTTGAACGTGTTTGACGTGCCCACTTGTAGAGGAGCAAATACAGTAATCTTAAACTGACAGAGGTCACTATGGGAAGGTGACTGGAAGTAGTGTAGAGATCTGGTAGAGATGAACCAACTCGGGTTGTAATACAAATGTGCACTGAAACAATGCTAGGAATCTCTGTATAGCTATCCTTATCTCAAACTAGCAAAAACACTATGTCTTTCTTATTATTGCTTATGTCATCTCTTCAACAAAATTGAAGAAGAGGGCAGAACAGGTTCTGCCTGGAAGTGAGAGGGGTAGGGTGGAGAGGGAGAGGGCAGGGAGCATGGGGGAGAGAAATGGCTCAAACAATGTATACACATATGAATAAATGAATAAATAAACAACAAAAAAAGAATATTTGAACTTGAGGAATACTAACAGTGTTTTCAACTCATGAGCTCACTGTTTGGACAAATCGGTGATTCCTAACTGAATTTTTTATA
This sequence comes from Castor canadensis, assembly GCF_047511655.1. Classification (NCBI taxonomy): domain Eukaryota; kingdom Metazoa; phylum Chordata; class Mammalia; order Rodentia; family Castoridae; genus Castor; species Castor canadensis. The sequence continues at coordinate 35,284,061 of NC_133387.1, forward strand.
TTTCCTATATAACAGTGCTATATTATTTTTCATCATTTAAGATTTGGTCATTTCAACATGTATAAACATTGCCTTAAAATATAAATATTAAGCCCTAGTTAACAACATGCATACTTAAGTATTTGAGTATATGAGGACATCTTACCAGACCATTATAGAATTTAGTATTATATGCATAGTTTATTTGCTAATCATTTTTTGAATTACATGAAAATCCATGGCAAAAGTACAGCAGCCTCCAAAAGAATAAAGGAAGTGTATTTACTAATTCTGTACTTAATGTGTCAATGTTCTTCTCAAGGCTATTTAAGAGTGGGGGGGGCGGAGTGGGTGGTAAGGGAGGGGGGGGCAGGGAGGAGAAATGAACCAAGCCTTATATGCACATATGAGTAATAAAAGAAAAATGAAAAAAAAAAAAAGCCAAGTACTTTGAAGAAAAGACCATTAAAAGAATGGAGGGAGCTTAAGTTCTGGAAAATAAATACACTTTTAAACCTCCAAAACAAGAGGAAAAGAAAAAACTGATTTACTTCCCACCAATTTAAAAAAAACAAAAAACTACCAGGTTCAAAATGGAGGGAATTTTCTTTTCATAATTTTGTCCACTTGCTGTAAAAAAAACTTCTAAGACTGACACAAGTGATCACCCAAAAACCTTTGAATGAACTTGCATGAGAAACACTCAGCTCATGCTTCCTCATCATCAACGCCACCATCAATTACAGCTCATTACGTGGACACAAGAGAAAGAGCCTCGTTTGGAACGCCAGCACATCTGGGAAATGTTGTGAAGACTTGGCATGCAGAACACACATTTCATTTTTGCTGCTTTCTATTTGAAAAGATTTTATAGCAAAAAGTAGTGTAAAAATGTACTTAACACAGTCATAAAGAAGCCTTAAATTTGAGTTTGCTTATCTTTCAGAATGAAGACTTTTTGGGAAATAACTAAGTACTTTTTATAGTATGCCTTTTAGAAATTTCTTAAGAGTGAATAGTTTTTATTAGCAAATTAAATGTGTTGGACATAAAGTTTATTGTCTTTAAGCACAAGGAAATTTGGGTACATCTTTTAATATATTACCTTTTAAAGAAATCTGACTTCTCTGCATCTAAACAACTTCAAAATGCTGGCATTTTGAATTTTACTACAATTTTATCTTTTTTTTGTGCTGAGAAACTAAAACATCACCTCTAGTCTTGTTCTTTAACTAAGCTCTGCTTATTTCTTTGAACTTTTGTTCTTAGATGTAATACAACAATAAATTTATGTACGACCATATTCACACAAAAAAATATGCATGAGTAAGCTACATCTGTAAACATTTCTGTTCAATCCAAATACTTCCCTCATTTTTGGTCCTGGGAGTATGCACTCAGGGCCTCATGCTTGCTAAACAGGCACTCTACCACTTGAGCCAGGCCTGCAGCACTTTTTTGCTTTAGTTATTTTTCAGACAAATTCTCCAGACTTCGACCAGGCCTGGCCTCGGACCACGATTCTCTTATTTTGGTATCTATCATAGTTTAGGATTATAGTTGCACACCACCACACCACTAACTTTTTCCCCTGGACTGACTTTGAATTTCATCTCCCAAATAGCTGGGATTACAGGTATTTGCCACCAAGCCTGATCAAATTTGCCCTCTTAAAAGTTCTTCTCCCAAGATCTTATCCATAGAGCTAAGAGAAATTGCTATAATATAGAATGCCAGTATATTTTCCAATGCTAATTGAGCTTCATATAAATATGAGAAAGAAATAAAGCAATACAAAACTTTTAACATATGTTGATATGAGGATATCAGTAAACCCATTTTTTACCACGCTTATAATACCAGCTTCTTCTGAAATAGTTTTCAGCCAGAGGTGACTTTTTTGACCCCCTGAAACATTTGGCACTATCTAGAGACATTTTTGGTTGTTATGATTAAAGGGAGGAGGATGCTTGCTGGAATACACTAAGTAAAGGCCAAGAATGCTGCTATACTTCCTACAATACACAGGAAGGGATCCCAAAACAAAGAATTAGCCATTCTGAAACATCAATAACGTTGCATTTGAGAAACCCTGTTCTAGAGGAAGAAAAGTCAAATTCCAAAGCCCATTTAATCCATTAAATATAAGAAATGGAACAATTGATACAGGTAACAATATACATAATAACCTACACAGTAAACCTGTGCCACAATAAACCTCACAGTCTCTCTTTGTTTTTAGGCTTCCCATGTTGATGCAACAGCAAGTCATGTTATGTTGTCATACAAAATATGGTACACTTTGTGGACAAAACAGAACAACCTTTTATGAAAATAGAATGCCATGGCAAAAAGGATTAAGAAGTTACTATTGCTCAAACCCAACTTAGGAGTTGACTATTCTCCCCAAAGGAATTGAGAAATAGTATTGTTTCATAGGACTCAAAGAGCTTTGGCAACAAGGCACTTGAATGAGGGGACAAGAGGAGCCTAAAACCCAACCCAAGTTCTACCCAGATACAGCAAAGGCCACCCAATGGGCTGTGTCCATTCATATAGGAAGCATTTCTGAGTGCATCTCCTCAGAGTCTCCATAAAGGCTACCAAGTCATCATGGTTGTTCACTCATTCAAAACTAAGGAATAAAAAGTGTTCCCTGGTTCATAAACCTTCTCTTGATTACATAAGGGACCCAGGAGCTTAGGGGAAAGGAGGCAGGTAAAAATGATATTGAAAGGGTCTGAGATGTGTTGGGTCAAGTGCTTTGTTATGGCACTGAAACTCCTATTATATCTTATACCTCCCGTAAACAAATCTAAAACTGGGTTATCAAATGCAAATGGATGAAAAATGAGAAGATCCAAACAATATGAAATGCAACCATAGTTAAGAGCCATGGGTGAGGACAAGACAAAAATGGAAAAAGAGTGTGGAGTACAAGGTGGGAAGGAAGTTCCCAGAGCAAAAGAAGTGGCTTTAGTGACATTTTACAATCTCTGCAGCAATAGGAGTGGTACTTCTTGAGGAATTTAGAATAGCACTGAATAACAAGTAACCAAATGGGACAAATGTCCTGAGTTTTCCTAAAGCATACTAAGTAAGCAAGATTTCATTGGAATCACTAGCCACTTTGCTTAACAAGAGCTTTGAGCTGGTACATATGTAGAAACTGAGAACAAAGGTCCTAAACAATGACATGAGGATTCCTGTAACTTTAGATAGAAAAAATGAAAAATCTAACTTGGACTAGAACAATGATGGTTCTCTATCTAAAGCTTTTACCACATTCTAATGACAAATATTTGTAAGAAAGTGGTAGAAACCCCTCATTGTAATAGTAATCATTGGTAAGGAAGTTCAGCCCGTACATTTCAACAGTACAAGAATGTTTTAACATTTTGTATATAAATTAATTTAATTACAACTTTGAACTCCCATTGAGCATGCTGATAGGAAATTCCATCAATTTTTCTTGGGGTTCCTTTATCCTCCTTTGCTAGGTTGCCTGGACATTCAGGTAAGCCCTAGGTTACTGACAACCCATACTGTTGACCTCAGACTCTTCTGTTTTCCACCTTCCCTAACTCCTGAGGCAAGACATCATTAGGTCTAGTCACTTAAGTTGGGAACAAAGAAAATTATAGGGAAAACATGTATAAATATTTTCACAAATTATCCTTTTACATATTGTTTGTCTGTAAACACACTGAACAATGTTTTAGTATGAAAGCTATAGCTTTAGTATGTGAGCTCCACCACATGGCAAATGCAAGTATAGTCACATCAATATTCATATCTCAGTGCTCTGATTACCCATGAGCTGGGCTATGGGATATGCAGTCTTTGTTACAGAACCCCAAATTCTGTGTGTGATTTCACTGTCCTATAATAGTAATAACACAAGGCTAGTCCCTATCTGCAATTTCACTGTCAACCGTCATCTTTGCTGCCACAATAGAAAAACCATTCCCATGTGAAGCTGAAAAGTGGCACTACGTTTTAGAGCACTAAGGCTGTATCTATTAAGTAGGAAATCTCCATTATTTCTTTTGAAAAATAAAGAGAATAAATCTTCTGTGCTAGATTCAATAGACATAGCAAGGCAGGCTAGAATCAGGGAAAGTTCAGAACTCTTACAACAAAGGACTTAATATTGTATTTCATAGAGAATGTTCCTCTCTTTCTCTGAGCCTTCTTTTCAATTGCAAATGTGTGTAGATTATTCACACCTTAGCTCAGGGACAACTCAATCCACCCTCACCTGGCCCCCCTACTACCCATGCCCCTCCCCACTTACCAATTATTGGTTAGGAATCATCAGGTTCTTCCCTTCTCATAGGTTAGCATAGGTGTTAAAAAACACCCAGAAAAAAGAAAGACCCTCTCTCTCTGCTTGTAGCTTCACTTGGTCCCACCATGAACCCTTTTGTAATTCCCCTCCCTAAATTTTAATAACTTCATTACACCCATGTGTCCCGCCATGGAAGAAGAATCCATGGCGGGACACAAAGAATTTGGAACTCTTCTGATCACAGACTGCATCACTGCTGTTAACAATTGGAAAGGGTTCTGTTGCTAATGATATAAAATACTCTGTGGTTAGTGATACAGCAAACTAAGGTAGGATTTCAAAGCCCAGTTTAGGAAAACCCTAAGAAGATGGTTTGCCCCTGATTGGCCAACAACAATGAAACATGGTTCCTGCAAAGGTTTCCCAGGTAATGAGGTGGAAAGCAGCTGATGCTCTTTCCTCTAAACCATCAAGTTGCCTGAGCCACAATGATGCACAAAGGTCAAAGATCTTTTCTTCATGGTCTCCATGACCTTAATTTACCTTAAGAGATACAAATGGATATTTGGGATTGAGGCACAAGGCATCTTGTCCCTGCTATAAATCTACATCTCAGAAGCTGCACACTAAGCTCTGATTTAAAAAACCTCTCTAAGTATTGTTAAATGGGACATCTTAAAATTAAGGCTCTAGTTGGTAACCAAAATTTTAAAAAGTCACACCAGAAATAACCATTACAGAAGGCAACTCTAATAAAAGTTATTTTTGAGGGAGTTTTCTGGTTAATTACATTTGTGTCCATCTACCCTGCCCCAGATTCACTCTCAGCTCCTCTCTGCCTTGCTCTATGCTCCATGATTCTGAACACTATGGATTGCATCCCACCAAATGGTTCCCATTTGTGTTCAGCCATCTGGAGACAGTAAATCAGAGGTGAAAAGAAAAAGATTTTGTGAATTCCCAACTCTGTATCTAAGAGGTATTCCCTAACAATGTTTTCATCCCTTCACTACAATTCTTGCCCTGCACCCTCATCTAAAGACTCCCTCTCTCACTGGACTAGTAATGACATGTACATATTGCTAGTCTAGTCTCTAAATTCCTCAGTTTTCATGTTGCATTCCTTAATCTTGCCATAACTCTCTAAATTCAAGCTTGATTAAAGTTGCTTATATTACATGAGTTTGATTCCGTTTTTTTCAGGGACTCTGGTTGTTATAATGGATATGCACACGTACCACATGTTTTTTAATGACACCATTCATATAGTAATTTAGTTTCCTTAAACTCCAATAGTAGGTAAAATTCACCATAAACAGCACCTATCAGAAAAGGACCAATCACAGACACAACTCACTGTAACTATTACAGTAGCTATAATTCAGCATTTAAAAGATTAGCTTCCATGTTACTAAAATTAATAGGGAACATGAATAACAAAATCTCTTAAGACTTTCTACAATATAGAACATTCACTAATGCCAATATAATTAAACTAATCTTAGCATTCAATCATTTTGTATGAACAATCATTCCTACAGCTGATGTGTCTGTCATATCACTGTTTTTTTCTACATATATTAAGACTGGAGATTTACTTATTAGACAGTTTAGAGCACTGACAGGTAATGCTGAGCTCAGCAATGTTGCCAAGCAAAAAGAAATACTATACGAGGGCAGCATTTGTTATTTACAAAAAAAAAAAAAAAAAAAACTAATCATATTTTCCTCTTATTTAAATTTGCTCACAAAACCATTTTCCACAGATAAGTGAACAGTAAAAGTGTTTGGAATGTATTACTTCATTCCTATCCACTGCAGACAAAATGAGAACCATGTTTTCATAAATAAAAAGCACCAGACCATGTATTTGGCCTCCTCTTTGATGCCTTTTCCCCTGAGTGTATGTGTGGTGGTACAAGTCTGCCTCACACTGGGCAGTGGAATTGAATATTGATGGAATTTGCTGACAGTCAGTTTGGTGATAAAATGTTTCAGTACAGAACACAAAGTCTGTGTACCCTCTAAATTCAGCAGGTTTGATTTGATTTGACTAGTTCATTATAAATACAGTGATTGCAAAACTATATCAACTAAGAAGAAAAGCATATTACAAGAGCACATATACTATATATTTCTCACACATATTCTCTCCGCTACGCAGTTAGTTATAGTCAGTGCACCAGATACATTACACAACTCCCTTGTTTTGGAATACAAATTTTAAACAACTTATTTATTTTAAAATAGCTTTTTTATTTAAAAATTTTCTAGATATATTATCTAGCCATTTTTAAATGCTTTGATAATTTAAAATTGGCATAAACTAAGGGGAAAAAAAATGTTGGCCCACAATTAAGTCACCTAAAATTTACCCTGAATTCTCTATATAAGTCATATTTGTACTAAATTCTAAGAGGTTACTCAAATAAGTGATTATGTTACACCCTCTGCTCTAAGGACTTTTTCCCTCATATGCTAATTGTAAGTTCAAGGAAAAACATTTTTCTTGTAGACCTGGTGTCCACAAATATATTTAAAAGATACCAGCCATGTCAAGTAGAAAATATGACTATAATCTTCCCTTTCTTTTTTTTTTCTTTTTTCTTTTAATCATTTTTTACATGTGTATTTATTTACATGTGTATACATTTATTTACATGTGTATACATTGTTTGGGCCACTTCTCCACTACTCCCTCTCTCCTCCCCCCATCTCCCGCATCCCTGCAGAACCTGTTCCACCCTCTTGTTCTGCAATTTTGTTGAAGAGAGAACATAGGAAATAATAAGAAAGACATAGTGTTTTAGCTAGTTTGAGATAAAGATAGCTGTACAGAGAGATTCCTAGTGTTGCTTCCATGCACTTGTGTATTACAACCCACATTGGTTCATCTCTGCCAGACCTCTTCCTGGTCCCCTTCCCATAGTGGCCTCCTCCAGTTTAAGATTATTCGCTCTTCTACAGTAAGCATATCAGCCACATTAAAGTTTTATGTTTCCTTCCCTTTCCCTATTCCTCTCATGCGGGTTTTCCCCTTAGTTTGTGACCCATGTGCAATAATATTCCTGCATTTGCTTTGGGTCTGTAGTCCACATATGAGGGAGAACATGCAATTTTTGGCCTGCCGAGCCTAGCTAACTTTGCTTAAAATGATGTTCTCCAGTTCCATCCATTTACTTGCGAATGACAAAATTTCATTCTTCCCTGTGGCTTAGAAAAATTCCATTATGTATAAATACCACAATTTCTTAATCCATTCATCTGTAGTGGGGCATGTTGGCTGTGTTCATAGCTTGGCTATTGAGAATAGCGCTGCAATAAACATGGGTGTGCAGGTGCCTTTGTAATAAGCTGAGTCTCGTTCCTTCATGTATATCCCTAGGACTGGGATTGCTGAATCATATGGCAGATCTATGCTTAGTTTTTTAAGAAGCCTCCATATTTTCCAAAGTGGTTGTACTAGCTTACATTTCTACCAGCAGTGTAAGAGGGTTTCTTTTTCCCCACATCCTCACCAACATTTGTTGGTGGTGCTGTTCTTGATGGTAGTAATTCTAACAGGAGTGAAGTAGAATCTAGTGTGGTTTTGATTTGCATTTCCTTTATAGCCAGGGATGGTGAGCATTTTTTCATGTGTTTTTTGGCCATGTGGACTTCTTCTTTGAAAAACTTCTGTTTAGTTCAGTTGCCCCACTTCTTTATTGGTTCATTAATCTTGGGAGAGTTTAGTTTTTTGAGCTTTCTGTATATTCTGGTTATCAGTCCTTTGTCTGATGTGTAGCTAGCAAATATTTTCTCCCACTCTGTGGGTGGTCTCTTCAGTTTAGAGACCATTTCTTTTGCTGTGCAGAAGCTTTTTAATTTCATGTAGTCATATTTGTCCATCCTTTCTCTTAGTTGCTGAGCTGCTGGAGTTCTACTGAGGAAGTCCTTGTTTATACCTATTGCTTCCAGGGTATTCCCTGCTCTTTCATGTACTAACTGCAAGGTTTCTGATCTGATGTTAAGGTCCTTAATCCACTTTGATTTGATGCTAGTACAGGGTGACAGGCATGGATCTAGTTTCAGTTTTCTGCAGGAAGATAACCACTTTTTCCAGCACCATTTGTTGAAGAGGCTGTCTTTTCCCAATCATATGTTTTTGGCATCTTTGTCAAAAATAAGGTGGGTGTAGATGTGAGGATTCATATCCGGGTCCTCTATTCATGGTCTTCATGCCTGTTTTTGTGTCAGTACCATGCTGTTTTTATTTCTATGGCTCTATAGTATATCAGACAAAGTAGACTTCAAACCAACATTGGTCAAACAAGATAAAGAAGGACACTTCATACCAATAAAAGGGACAATACATCAAAAGGAAATAACAATTATCAACCTATATGCACCCAATGTCAGTGCCCCAATTTCATCAAGCATACGATAGATGACTTAAAAGCACATATAGATTCCAACACAGTGGTAGTGGGAGACATTAATACCCCTCTATCACCAATAGATAGGTCAGTCAAACAAAAAATCAACAAATCCTAGAACTAAATGATGCCATAAATCAAATTGACCTAACTGATGTCTACAGAATATTTCATCCAACAATGGCACAATATACATTCTTCTTAGCAACCCATGGAACTTTCTCCAAAATAGATCACATCTCAGAGTACAAAGCAAGCCTCAGCAAATATAAGAAAATAGAAATAACCCCCTGCATTCTATCTTACCACAATGCATTAGAACTAGAACTCAAAAACAAAAACAGCAGTAGAAAATATGCAAATAATTGAAGGCTGCATAACACACTGCTCCATCTAAAACTGAACCAAGAGTATATTAACCACCTAAACAGATCTAGAAAACATAATGAAATTGAAGCAGCAATAGAGTCTCCCAAAAAAGAAAAGTCCAGGACCTGATGAACTCTCAGCTAAATTCTACCAGACCTTCAAAGAAGAACTAATTCCCTATCTTTCTATTACAATAAACTGCACCTCCAATTTCTTTTTAAAAAAATACTATTTAAAGAGATTTAGTAACAATAAAACCTTGAAAAGGATAAAAACTAAAATTAAAATAAAGTATGTGCACTAATATGCACTTCAAAGTTAGATTTATAGTCAAGATGTATGCTCTAAGAATCTGCTTTTAGTGATGTAAAGGCTAATCTGTCTTTATGCACTGAGTATCTGCTATATAATCAGATTATATTATAGTGTTAAACACTAAAGGGCACAAAATCATAAAACATAAGTACTCAAAACAGTGTCCTACAGAGGTAAGAAACATTCTCATGTGATTATTAAACATCTGATTAGTGTATATCTGTGACATGATAGTAGTTTGCTCTGAGATGGTGATATGTGAATTTAGGTTTTTAAACTGTGCATTCATATCCATGATTCAGTAGTGACAGCGCCTCTTCTCATATTCACACACACTTCTCAGATTGCCAGAGCCCTTCAGGCATTGTTCAAACCTCCTAAAATCAGTTTTCACCTTTCCTAGTGAAAATAAGCCCTCTTCATAACAGCTTCTGTTTTTCCAAACTCCCAACTCAGTGAGGAGACTCACTCTCGCTCAGTCTCAGAGTTTCACAGTAAGACTGTGATAATATGTAATATTTTTTCACTGAATACTAACTTTCAAAATGAAAAAAGAAATTTTCCTTCCATCATTTTGTTTAGTTTCTTCTTTGGTTAAAACTTTCCTTTAGCTAATAACTGCTATCCAGGTATTATAAGACATTTATATATAGTACTCTTAAGAATAGCTTGAATTTGTAAATTTAATTCATTTTAATTTTTAAATTTTTAATGAACAAAAATGTCCCATTACAGAATAGCTTTCACATACATGATTTTACTTTTAATCAGTTCTCACAAAAGATCATGTCTCAGGTTTGAAAACTTAAGCATTTTCAGAGCTCAAAAGTGGCAGGACATGAATTCAAATCCATTCTCTAAATGAAAAACCTGGGATTGTTCCAACTGCTCATTTAGCTGGGATTTAGTCCCTTATCCTATTGAGCTTGGTGGCTGAGGCCTGAAGACCAAGACCCAGATAACCATGGCAAGACTGGCAGGTGGCTTTCTTCATGGCCTTTCTCTGCAGGATTGTGTGCTGACAAGAATGAGGAAAGGATGATATAAAATATAACCTTATTCAGAACCAATATCACTCAGTGGTTCTTTGACAAGAATTAAATTAACACTAGTCTTATGGCTAGAGAAATAATACAGAAAGACCCAGGTTTCTTTTTTTTTAGAAGGGGAGGGGATGTTAGAGGTACTGAACACCTAAAAATAATAGTGATTAGGCTCATCCACTGTGATTCTTCTGGTTTAAAAAAGCCCCCAGGAATAATTTTTAAATCAGCAGGGAAAAGAGAAGAAAAAAAAAATTGGTGCCTGAGATATAAAAAAGTGTTTATAGTGTTAGAAATCTAGTATTTCCAAATAATGCAAGTCTTATTAGAAAATAAAGTTATGTATCATTTATATATTCAATACTTACATTCGATTTTTCTGCATCTCTCAATCATGTTAGCTAAAATCAGAAAAATTAACATGCATTAGAATTCACTAGATTTTTAGGTAAAACCTTTACTTTAAATTTGAAAGAGTATGCTCATATACTGAATAAATCATAATATGGTCAAAGGGAAATCTGTAGTATGTGTTCATATTTTCCTGAAAAGTAGCAAAATCTCCAGTGTTAATATTAGGAAAAACATATTCTCTTAATGAAAACTTATAAAGATATTATAAACTATGATGAATACTATAAATATTAAAATTTAAATAAATTTGAAAATTATATTTCCTGATACACAAGCACAAATCATCAATTTTATTTGTGAAACTAAGATGCCACCTATTGTTTAGAAGAATAAATGCATCATCTTTTTCAGTCCCCCTTGCATATGCTTATTTTGCCACCTAGAAAATTCATGTAATCATCCTAGTAGAGTTTTTGTTTTTAAAAATCATGAAATTTATATTTATATTTAGAAAATCATGTCATATGCAAATAAGGACATTTTTTTCTTTCTAGTTTATGTACCTTTTGTATCTCCATTTCTTGCCTTTATTGTACTGGTACAATAAAGACTTAATACTATGCTGAATAATTTTCTTTTGGGAAGAAAGATATGTATTTAGCTACATATCTTTAATAGGTGGTGGTCTATTCATGTGTATTTGTTCATGAATGAGCTTTAATAATTTAATAATTCATAAACATTTTCAATAATTATAATCATTTATAAATGAACTTATGCATTTTCTCTATGCAATCAAATTTATTAGTATAAAGTTGGTGGTACAGTTACCTTATAATCTGTATGATCTTTAATAATAGTTCCTGCCTGGCAGTGCTCATGCCTGTAATCCTAGCTTCTCAGGAGGTGGAGATCAGGAGGATCACAGCTCAAAGCCAGCCCTGGCAAATAGTTTTCGAGGTAGGTCTTGAAAAAAACTCATCACAAACAAAAACAGGCTGGTGGACTGGCTCAAGGTATAGGCCCTGAGTTCAAACCCCAGTAGTGATAAAATTTTTAAAAATTAGTAGTTTCTCACTCATTTCTGAATCTTTCTTTTCTTTGCATCTGTATTTTCTTTTTTTTTAATGGGGTTTGAACTCAGGGACTTGTTACCACTCAAGTCATGTCTCTAGTCTTCTTGCTTTAGTTATTTTTCAGGTCAGGTCTTACACTTTTTGCCTAGGCTGGCCTCAGACCATGCTCTTCCTCTCTGCACTTCTCAAGTAACTTGGATTGCAGGCATGAGCCACAGCTGTATCTTCTGCTTTCTTTTTTCTTTTTCCTAGCAGTACTAGGGGTTGAATTCAGGGCCTTTTCCTTGCTAGGCAGGTATGCTACCACTTGAGCCACTCCAGCAGCCCTTTTCACATTGGTCATTTCTGAGATAAGGTCTCATTTCATGCCTGGGCTAGCCTGGGCGTGATCCTCCTCTTAGTGCTTCCCTGTGTAGCTGGGATCAACAGGCGCTTACCACCATGCCTACTTTCATTGTTTGAGATTGGGTCTTCCAAACTTTTTGCCCAGGCTGACCTCTAACTCTATCCTCCCTATCTTTGCCTCCTGAGTAGCTTCGATTACAGTCTTCAGCCACTGTGTCTAGCCATAATTTCTTGACCAATTTTAGTTTCACTGATTTTCCACTTTTTTGGGACTATTTTGTTGATATCTGCTTATCACTTCTTTCTTCATCCTTCAATTTTTTATGTATTCTAAAATTTATTGAGAAGATTTTGAAACTATCTGGAATTATTTAGATACGAATGATTCATTGACCTTAAAATAGGTTGTGATTTTTTAGAAAACTGGAAGCAAATTCAGAATTTCTTTTTTGGGAGATTTTTTTACTGTACCAAATTATTGGTTTCCTTATGACATGTTCATATATGCATTCAATGTACTTTGATCATATTCACCCCATCACCTTCTCTTGTCCTTCTCCTCCTCCACTCCCCCGCAACAGTGCCCCTTATATGTTCATGTCTTTTTCTTTTTGAGATATAGATTCTGTATTTGAAGAAAACACACAGTATTTGTCTTTCAGGGTCTGGTTTACTTTACTTAACATGATGATCTCATGTTCCATTCACTTTCCTACAAATAACATAATTTCATTCTTCTTTGTGTATGAATAATACTGGTGTATATATACCACATTTTCTTTATCCATTCATCCATTAATGGACACCTGGGTTGATTCCATAACTTGGCTATTGTGAATAATGCTACGATGAACATGGATGGGTATGCAGTATATGCTGACTTTGATTTTTTTTTTAGAACTTGTCCAGGAGTGGTGTTCTTTTTCCCTTAGTTTTTAAAGATAGAATCATAAATTATTTATCTGAGACAGTTCTTTTAATATAGCTATAATTTTCCTAGTAAGAACTATTTTGGCAGTCCTCTTATGGCTGCTTTCCACAATTTGTTATAAATTATGTTCCCTTTCTCTTTTTTTGTTTTTACTTTGTTTTTGAAACAGAATCTTGCTATGTAGCCCAGGCTGGCCTCAAAGTCATGATTCTCACCTCGGCCTCCAGTCATGTACTACCACATTTGACTTTTCTTTCAATTCAATATATTTTCTAATTTGCTTTGCAAATTTTTTGCCACATGGTTAATTAGAAGTATGCTGTTTAATTTCTGAATCCTGATAATTTTTCAGATATCTTGCTTTCAAGTTTAATTTTATTATATTGTCAGAATATACTTGTGATATTTTATTCTTCACAAATTTGTTAAGATTTATTCTGTCTTGGTTGTGTTCAATTTTCCAGCACTCATAATAAATAACTGGAATAATAAGCTTATAAACAGAAAAGTTTATTTTAGCTCACATTTTGTGGAGTTCAGCCCATGATCAACTGCCGCAATGCTTTGGGCCTGTGGTGAAACAATGCATCATGGCAGAAGTGCATGGCAGAGCAAAACCACTTACTTCAGGTCCAGAAGGGGAAAGACAAGAGAGAGAAAGGTCTGAAATCCCACTATCCCTTTCAATTGCTTGTCTCCAATGACTGAAGACCAACCAGTAGACCATCTTAAAGTCCCCCCCACTTCCCAATGGGGTCACACGGGGGATGAAACATTTAACACAAGTATATTCAGTAGACATTCCAGATCCAAACTATAGCATTGGTGAATACTCTCTGTGTCCTCAGAAAAAGAAAAGTGTATCTATTGCTGGATATAGTGCTCTGTGATGTCAGTTGTGTTAAACTGAGTGACAGTGACTTTAAGGATTTCTACACATTTACTGATATTTTTGTCTAATTGTTCCATTAATTACCGAAAAAGAGTGTTGATGTTCAAAACTAAAACTGTAGATTCATCTCTCTTTTCTATTGTATCAGTTTTACTTTACACATTTTGAAGTTCACTTGAAATATTCCTATACACTTAGGGTTGGATGATTCTACATTAAACAACCCTGTATCATTACGCAATTCCTCTGATTATTTCTGGTAGTACATGTTTTGAATTTATCTAATTAATATTAACTTAAGTAGGTGTATAATAGAAAATGTAGAATTGGGTCTTACTTTTGTATTTGACATGGATGTTTTCTGGATTTTTGGGGGGAGGGTAATTGGGGTTTGAATTCAGGACTTCATACTTGCTAGGCAAGTTCTCTACCACTTAGGCCATGTCTCAGCACTGCTTTCTGCCTTTTTATTGGAGTATTTAGATAATTTGTATGTGATATAAGTATTGCTATGGTTGAATTCTAGTATTTTTATTTTCTATTTATAATTTTTATTTACTTCTTCTTTGGCTTCCCTTTTTCCTCCTATCTTTTGAAATAACTGCATTTTTAATGAATTCATTTCATCTTCACTATTGAGTTACTAAATATATGTATATTTTTAAATTCGTTGGTGTTCATGGATTAGATATCACAGTTTGTCTTCTAATGTTAAACCACTTCACTTGTAGTATGCAAATTTCATAATGAGAGTATATGTCTCTGTCTTTTCTTCCCTGCTTTGTGCTTTGTTGTCCTATATGTTACATCTACAGATCTACACGTTATAAATTCTTTAACAGATAAACTTCCTACTCTCTTATTTGTCATTTCCAGTCTTCTCTTCTGTTTATCTAATTTCTCAATATCCTACTCTTTCTGTGTAAAGAACTTCCTTTAACATTTTATGTATACCGGAAAGGAATCATGTATGATGCTTCTTTGTGTCAAAAAGAGTGTTTTATCCTTGTATAAATAAATACTATTTCACATACTTTTGTTTGTTTTTGTTGTCATTGTTTTGGGACAGGAACTCCCTAAGCAGCTCAAACTGGCCTGGAGCTTACTATATAGTCCAGGCTGGTCTTGAACTTGTCATCCTTTTGCCTCAGCCTCCTGAGTGCTAGGATTACAGATGTGAGCCTCCAAGAACAGTCATTTTACTTATCTTAACAATATTTCTAAAAATGGCAATTGAATTAGTTTTTGAGTATGTGGAAACTGATACCTTTGATGGTACTACAGCTTTATTTTCTCATTGTTCAGATGGACTGCTAAAATTAAGGAAGAACCAAGAAATTTATTCTTACCATACATGTATACTCTTAATACTATCTATACAAACCCGAAGCTAATGTATAAGTCAAAATTGACTATATTTTCCTGTGACTTTAAAATACTTCTGTGACTTAAAACAACAAAGATCTAGTTATAACCATACTAGATGTCTTTTGTGTGTTGACTTGATAATCTGCACCTAATCTTATAATCCATAAATCAAGCCACAGCAAGTCCAATACCAAGGAGGTAGCAACAAAAGATATTTTTAAAACAAAACTTAGTCTGGCTAAATTATATCTGTTTATACAAAAAACCATAAAACCTCACTTGCTTAAGCCTGATTCTTTAACTGTCTTCCCCTGTAACTTATAGTTACCTAGTGATCTTGTGCCAAAAAAAGTAGAAAGGATTAAAAAAAAAAGAGACCCTCCAACTAATTAAACTGAATACTTTTAAGAAACTCTAGGAATGCTAATGTAATTTTATGCAGCCATGAAGAAGAATGAAATGTTATCATTCGCTGGTAAATGGATGGAATTGGAGAACATCATTCTGAGTGAGGTTAGCCTGGCCCAAAAGACCAATAATCATATGTTCTCCCTCATATGTGGACATTAGATCAAGGGCAAACACAACAATGGGATTGGACTTTGAGTATATGATAAAAGCGAGAGCACACAAGGGAGGGGTGAGGATAGGTAACACACCTAAAAAACTAGCTAGCATTTGTTGCCCTTAACGCAGAGAAACTAAAGCAGATACCTTAAAAGCAACTGAGGCCAATAGGAAAAGGGGACCAGGAACTAGAGAAAAGGTGAGATCAAAAAGAATTAACCTAGAAGGTAACACCCACGCACAGGAAATCAATGTGAGTCAATGCCCTGTATAGCTATCCTTATCTCAACCAGCAAAAACCCTTGTTCCTTCCTATTATTGCTTATACTCTCTCTACAACAAAATTAGAAATAAGGGCAAAATAGTTTCTGCTGGGTATTGAGGGGGTGGGGGGAAAGGGAGGGGGAGGAGTGGGTGGTAAGGGAGGGGGTGGGGGCAGGGGGGAGAAATGACCCAAGCCTTGTATGCACATATGAATAATAAAAGAAAAAATAAAATAAAAGTCCTCATATTCTCAAAAAAAAAAAAAAAGAAACTCTAGGAAATGAACAATGAGGATAGCTGTCAAGAATATCATTGAAAATGAAATTTCACAAATATATACAGGCTTCAATTACTCAAGGCATTACAGAGTACCCTAAAGAAAGTTAGGTATACGTAAGCCACAGAAATATTGGGGAACATCATAGTAGGTCATTTAATCATTCCTGTTCAATATCAAAGCAAAGATTTTATGCAAAAAATGCAATAATAAACTTTTTACTTGTATATGAATGTCACTTTTTCCCTTTTCCCCTTTGTCTTCTTTCCTCTATATCTAAATTAGGTAATAAATATATATACTGTTTTCTCTCATGTCACTTCTGAATTAGTGGCTTAAGATTCTTGGGAGAAGGTGAAAGTGGCAGAGAAACACCTGAGAATTATGTCATACTGAAATCACTGGTAGCTATTTAAAACAATATACATCTGTCACTTCTTCCTCTTTCACACTTTCCCAATGACTATTGACTATAGCATTCATTGCATGCCAATTATTCCTTTTACCTTATAATAGGTACTTAACACATGCTACTGAATTTGTGAGTTTTTATTTATTTTGTTTATATATGTACATATTATATGTATATGCTCATATATGTACATATACATACAATCATTAAGAATATTATTAGTAGCAAGTTTTCTTCCACTTGTAGTTTTTAAAATCAATGAACAATGTACATAAGCTTGAAACAAATTTAATTGAGAGAACCACAACATATATCTTGATCTTAGACTATCAACATCACAGCTATGCCTTACTCATAGAAAGAAGCTTCCACAGCTTTGAAGTATAAAGATGTTTCTATACTATAACATATAATTCAATTTCCTTCTAAATACCCCTCCTATTCTTAGAACAATGCCTGTCCTTTAATGTGTAGATTGCACCATTAAAAGCAAGGCCAAAGGAAAGGTTTGGTATTTTCCCTTTCTATGGTATTATCAAAACCCATTGTTAATTCTCAGGAATTCTTGATATCCCAAAATAGATTATAGCAATTAATGAATAAAATTCCAGGGGCCTCCAGAATTCTCATCCTCCATTAGCAAGAACAAAAAATAATATAAATATTAAGTATTACTCATAATGCTACAGAGTCAGTCTCTCTGAGGTTTGGATTCTTCAGCAGTTCCAACAGTTGAGTCCCAAAGCAGGTGTGTTTCACTTGGGTATGAGCATTCTCAGTGTGCAGTCTCTGATGAAACAAGTTCAGGGATTCTCTCAGCAAAACTGTATGTGTGTACAGTCATGCATGCACGTGTATGTGTGTGCACTCATGTATGTGTGTGATTGAAGGAAAGGTGTAAATACCTAAACCTGCAGCAGAGTGGAAAATAGGAGCCCCTGGTGATACCAATCACATTTTTACTTATAAACAGAGACATTTTGCTCTAACTTTTAAGAAAACATAAACTAGTATAATTCATAAAACATATGTTGCCCTTCCTCATTTCCTGAGAAGGCAATCTCTGGAAAACAGGGCAACCTTAGAGACATACCTATGAGTAATACAAGATCATCATACCATGTTAATCTCATATACTTCTGAGGAAAAAATAAATGAGGCTTGATGTTGAGGTACTTAATCTCACTTTCCTAAGAATCTCCATAATTCATTCTCAAATTTTGATAATTAATTCATCAAAAATTTTAAGTTCACTATATTTATATATATTATTACATGTACTATTTTATATTTTTATTTAGATATTATTTCTTTATTCATTAATTAAAAATTCACATGACAAAATATTATATATTATGCTTATATCTTTATTTATCATTCAATCATTAGAAAGATAATTAACACCACACAAAATAGGAATGGAAACTCCAGATACAGTTCCCTTTGATAATTCAGTGGGTTATCTGAAGGATAAAGGCAGACATGTTTCATCATGTGTACTGAATCATTAATAAAAATGTCCCTAAAAAGAAAATTCCACTACTATGTGGCTTCATAGTATTTTACATGAAATTTGCAAACATATAAAGAAGAAATAATGTCATTCTTACTTAAACTCTTTCAAAAATTGAAGAGGAGTATACACTTCCAAACTCAATGCCTTGATAACAAAGATGAAAAATGCTCAAGAAAATATTGGTAAGGGCTGGTGGAGTTCATCAAATGTTAGAGTGCCTGCTTAGCAAGTGTAAAGCCCTGAGTTCAAACCCCAATACTTCCAGAAGCAAAGGAAGGAAGGAAGGAAGGAAAGACTAGCAAATTGAATTCAAATATTATGACCAAAAGGCGTTTTTTCCTGAGTTGCAAGGATGGTTCAACATTCAGCAGTCAATTAATGTGCAGAATAAATTATGAACACCACAAGATCCTCCCAATAGATGCAGAAAATGCATTTGACAAAATTCAACATCCATTCATGATAAAAATAAAAAACTCTCAACAAACTAGAACAGAAGAAAATTACATAAACTTAATAAAGGCCATATGTGAAAAGCCTATAGGTAACATCATACTCAATGGTGAAATACTGAAAACTTTCCCTCTAAGATCAAGAACAAGTAAGGATGCACACTCTCATCACTTCTATTTAGTAAGGTACTAGAAGTTCTGCCAGAGGAGTTAGGCAAGAAAAAGAAATAAAATGCATCCTAATCAGAAAGGAAGAAGTAAAATTGTCACTATTTGCAGATGACATGATCTTATATATACAAAACTCTAAAGACTCCTGCAAAAAATAAATAAATTAGAACTAATAAACTAAGTTTCAGGATGCAAAATTAATATACAAAAATCAGTTCTATTTCTTCACTGCACAATGAATTATCTGAAAAGGAAATTAGGAAAACAATCCCATTTTTAAATAGCATCAAAAAAGAATAAACTCAATTAGGGAGGTAAACAATATATATACTGAAAACATTAAGATATAAATGAACTCATAGTGCTGTAGTCATATGCCCTGGCTCAGGGTTTCCAACTAAGATGTCCATAAGCTGCTTTCTCATCTGGTGCTCACAGTTCTCTTCCAAACTCATGCAGGTGCTGAAAGAACTCAATGGCTGTGTCTGCAAGATTCAGATCCTCTTTCTTACTGGCTATTACTAAGGGATGCTGTTAGCTCCTAGAGGCCACTCTGCGGTCTTGAAATATGACCCTCTTACAAGAATATAAGACATTTTTCCTCTTAGTATTGCTATGCTTAGTGCATGCCTTACATACTATACTGGATATATATTTATAAAGAAATATCATAAGTATTTGTTAAATGGAACATCTGACTTTTTGCGAATAGGACTTCTACAGCATACATTGATTTCCCACACTCTCAATTGTCTTAATTTCTCAAGACAATTGAATACCCTCAATAAATATCAAGTGAAATAACAATTCCTAGTGAAACTAAACAACTAACTATTTTCCTGAACTGAGAACCTTGAATATGAAAACTGTAAAAGGAGCAAATAAACCAACACACATGCATGTTCAGTTATGTGTAATCAAGGTGCATGTAGCAGCCATTTATATTCTTCAATAATAACAGACCATATCTTCTAGTTTCTATTCACTCTCTTTAATAACTCTTCTGCTAAACAAAATGAAGCTTAAGAGTTATAGAAGCCTCAACCACTGAAAGGCTTATAACTCATTAAACATTTCATTCATTCATCCAATAAATATCTAATTTTAATAGGTGCCTAGAATTTACTAAGAACTATTATAGCTACTGAAAAGAATACAAATTCATTCAAAATGGTAATTCCTCAATATATCTGAACTGACTCATGAATTCTCATCTATTCTTGAAACTTTAAGCACTTAAATAAAATATTTAAACACTTAAATAAAAAATTTGCTCCCTACAAAACACTGTGAGTGAAGGACTCAAATCCAAACTTTTAAAACTCATTTTAGAAAATTTAAAGCATTATTTATTCTCTCTCAACTACTTTTTTTTTCAGTGCTAGGGATAAAACCCAGGGCTTCATGCATCCCAGACAAGCACTCTACCACTGAGCTACATCCCCAGCCCTCTCCCTCAGTACAAGTGGGAGCAAGAGCAGCCTTAGGCTATGTAACTCTCAGGATAGTGGGCGATGGCAGTGAGCTGCAGCTCCCAGGCAGCCACGAGATAACAAGGGTGAACAACTGTGTTGCTAAACTATGATATTTGGTAGGATAGGTACAATAAATGCATTTTCAACTTACAATATTTTCAATTTGTGACAGGTTTATCAGGACACAACCCCATGCTCTTTGACTGGGTTTTTTAAACCCAACTCCTGAATACTACATCTTAGTTAAGAACACCACCACTTACCTATTGTAGAGTTGCATATCTCTAATATCAGCCTATAAGTACTAAATGAAAGAGAGACTATATATATGTACAAACGCAAAATTGCAAAATATATGTGTGTATACATATGTATATAATCTGATTTGATGCACACTAATAGAAAACACACATTGTCAGGGATATCTCTGATCTACTTCAATTTCTATCTCCATATATCATGCATAGAACCCTCTTTTCTACAAAGTGAAGCAGGATTTAGATTGTCCACTAGATGGCAAACAGTTAAAACAGGGAAATGGACAACAGAAAAAATAATATAGAATTACAGATTTTGCATAAAGACAAGGTAGTATTTTACAAATAAAACAAATACAAAAGAAAATATCTAAAAGTACCTTAAATCTTTATGCAGAAAAAAAATCTTCCAAATTCCTATTATCTTACAATTGTTTATGACTCAGAAACATGGTGAAAGAAAGAAGTGAGAGACAATTATTTATTACTCAGAAAAATAGTGAAAAAAGAAAAAGAAGAGAGAAAGAGAGGGGGGAAGGAAGGTAGGAAGGAACGAAGGGAAGGAAAAAGGGAGAGGAGGAGAGGGAAGGAGGAAATGAAAGGTAAAAGAAATTCTTCTTAGCTGTGTGAATAGATAGGCAGTAATAATTAAACACAGAAAGCATAATGCAAAAGCAAAAGTACAAACAGAAGCACTGAGTAGAACAGCCCAAGCTAAACATGAGCAAAGTAAGAATAAAGGGTGTGGTAAAAATATAATCACATTAAATACACTCCAAGAAAATAAAGGAGCATAATAGAACAAAATTAAGAAGAAATTTAGTATCTAAAAGTACAATTTTCATAAATACAATATGAAAGAAAATAAGACCAGAAATAGAGACAGGTGTTGCCCAAGTTAATCACACTGCAGAGAAAGTCAATGAGATCCTATCCAACAAAACAATTGCTCAAAAACAGAATTGTAGATGCAGAATTAGGAACATGAGAGGTGACTAGGTTAAGTAAACTAGCCAAGAACCAAAAATTATACCATTACAGAATTGGTACAAGTTAGGAATAGCAAAACATAAAATAGACATTCCAGAAAATTGAATCCATGACATTGAGAAAAAAATGGAGTTTATCATAATAAATGCAAAAAAGGAAAAAGGATAAAGCAATTACATGAGAGATAATAAATGCAAAACCAGACAAAGTAATTTACAGAGGAGTGTCTCTACAGGAGATAATCCAATAATGATCTTTTCAAAGTATGAAAAGATTTAATGCCCAACAACACATCAGAAAGATCATACACCATGTCCAAGTCGGCTTCATTCCAGGGATGCAGGGGTAGTTCGACATATGCAAATCTATAAATGTAATACAGCACATTAATAGAAGCAAAGACAAAAATCACTTGATCATCTCAATAGATGCAGAAAAAGCCTTTGACAAGGTCCAACACCACTTCATGATAAAAGCTCTAAGAAAACTAGGAATAGAAGGAATGTACCTCAACATTGTAAAGGCTATATATGACAAAACTACAGCCAACATCATACTTAATGGTGAAAAATGGAAACCATTTCCCCTAAAATCAGGAATGAGACAAGGGTGCCCACTATGACCACTCCTATTCAACATAGTACTGGAATTTCTAGCCAGACCAATTAGGCAAGAAGAAGAAATAAAAGGAATACAAATAGGTAAAGAAACTGTCAAAATATCCTTATTTGCAGATGATATGATCCTATACCTTAAAGACCCAAAAAACTCTACCCCAAAACTCTTAGACACCATAAAGAGCTATAGCAAGGTGGCAGGATGTAAGACAATTTACAAAAATCGTTAGCTTTTCTATACACCAACAACGAACAAACTGAGAAGGAATATATGGAAACAATTCCATTTCCAATAGCCTCAAAAAAAATCAAATACTTAAGGAGTAAACTTAACAAAGGATGTGAATGATCTCTACAAGGAGAATTACAAACCCCTGAAGAAAGAGATCGAGGAAGACTACAGAAGATGGAAAGATCTCCCATGCTCATGGATTGGTAGAATCAACATAGCAAAAATGGCTTTACTACCAAAAGCAATCTACATGTTTAATGCAATTCCCATCAAAATCCAAATGATATTCATCACAGAAATTGAAAAATCTACCCTGAAGTTCGTTTGGAAACACAAGAAACCACTAATAGCCAAGACAATACTCAGCAAAGAGCAATGCTGGAGGTATCACAACACCTGACTTCAAACTATATTACAAGGCAATAGCAATAAAAACAGCATGGTACTGGCACAAAAACAGACATGAAGACCAGTGGAACAGAATAGAGGACCCAGATATGAATACACACAACTATACCCACCTCATTTTTGACAAAGGTGCCAAAAATATACGATGGAGAAAAGACAGCCTCTTCAACAAATGTTGCTGGGAAAAGTGGTTATCCGTCTGCAAGAAACTGAAACTAGATCCATGTCTATCAACCTGTACTAGTATCAACTCAAAATGGATCAAGGACCTTAATATCAGACCTGAAACTCTAAAGTTAGTATAGAAAGGAGCAGGAAACATTGTGGAACTAATAGGTATAGACAAGGACTTCCTCAGTAGAACCACAGCAGCCCAGCAACTAAGAAAAAGGATGGATAAATGAGACTTCATAAAATTAAAAAGCTTCTGCATAACAAAAGAAATGGTCTCTAAACTGAAGAGACCACCCACAGAATGGGAAAAAATATTTGCCAGCTATATATGATCATCAGACAAAGGACTGATAACCAGAATATACAAGGAACTTAAGAAGCTAAACTCTCCTAAATCAATGAACCAATTAAATGGGCAACTAAAGTAAACAGAATTTTCTCAGAAAAAGAAATTCAAATGGCCAAAAAACACATGAAAAAATGCTCACCATCTCTGGCCATAAAGGAAATGCAAATCAAAACCACAGTAAGATTCCACCTCACCCCTTTTAAAATAGCCATCATCAAAAGCACCAGCACCAACAGGTGTTGGTGAGGATGTGGGGAAAAGGAACCCTCGTACACTGCTGGTGGGAATGCAAGCTGGTGCAACCACTCTGGAAAAAAATTTGGAGTCTTCTTCAAAACCTAAACATAGATCTGCCATATGATCCAGTAATCCTACTCCTGGGGATATACCCAAAGGAATGCACCACAGGTTACTCCAAAGGCATCTGCACACCCATGTTTATTGCAGCGCTATTCACAATAGCCAAGTTATGGAAACACCAAGATGCCCCACTACTGACAAATGAATCATGAAAATGTGGTATTTATACACAATGGAATTTTACTCAGCCATGAAGAAGAATGAAATCTTATCATTCACAAGTAAACTGGAGAACATATTCTGAGCGAGGGTAGCCAGGCTCAGAATACAAAAAATCACATGTTCTCCCTCATATGCGGACTTTAGATCTAGGGCAAATGCAGCAATGTTGTTGGACTTGGATCACATGACAAGAGGAGAGCACATAGGGGAGATATGGGAATAGGTAGAAAACCCAAAACATGAAAGCGTTTGATGTCCCCACTCCAGAAGAACTAATACGGAAACCTTAAAGTGACAGAGGTTATCATGAGAAGTGGATCAGGAACCAGTGTAAAGATCAGTTAGAGATGAATCAACAAGGGTCATAACACGTGTACACAAAAGCAATGCTAGGAATATTTCTGTGTAGCTATCCTCAACTCAACTAGCAAAAACGTTTTGTCTTCCTTATTAGACTTGTGTCTTTTCTTCAACAAAATTAGAGATAAGGGCAGAGCAGGTTCTGCCTGGGAGCTAGGAGGGTAAAAGGGGAGAGAGTGAAGGATGGGTAAGGGGGTGCGGGGGGAGGTGGAGATATGACCCAAACAATGTATGCACATGTGAATAAATAAATATAAATAAATAAATACAAGGCAAAATAAAATTAATTTAGATTTTGAAAAAAAAATGATTTAATGCAGAAAAATTCCATACAATTGATGGAAGAACTGAATTTGTGGATTGATAGATATAACCCACATTTCACAAATCTGTTGTGGTCCTTTATAATGCTTAAGAGTACAAAAGTCTTTTTCAAGACATTAGAAATCAGCAAAAGCAAAAAAATAATAATAATAAATTAGAAACAATTTTGAAATCCTGACATAGCATCAGGTAAGCACAGTGATAAACCCTCTTGTCTTAAGGCTCTTCTAATGTCTCCCAACCTCTTCTAATGAAAATTGTAACTTTAGTGTCTTGAAATTGGACAGGAAAAAAGTAGTTTGGCTCCCAAAGATGGCACTTATTTTGGAAAGGGAAAGTAGAGGGAAAACCCAGAGCCTGGCCATCTGAAAGTTGCAAACTCTATTTGGAATGGAAAAAGTCTGAACCTTTGCTAGTTTAAGGCTGTTGTTCTAAACTAAGGTCTGGTTCAGGACCAGAAGTGAATCAAGCAGAAATAAGAATGGAGATTCTGAAAATGAGAATGCTCTCGACACAGTTGTAGCTGAATGTTAAAGTACATGGGAGGCCATTAAGATCCCAAAAAGTTAAATTACAGAACATTTGAGGACTTGCTACAACCTCAAATGCATATTTCAGCCAGTACATAGCTCAGTTGGCTGAGCAGAAGACTTACAGTCTTTAAGTGAGAACAACCTCTGCCAAAATCATTGACTGATCACTATATTTTTCAGACACAATGAGTACACAAATAAATCAATCAAAATTATATAAATAAATTATAAAAACAAAGTGTCTTCATAGACACACAAACAACTGCACATTATACAAGAGACAAATTCTGCAGTAAAATTCAAGCAAGCCATTAAAACAAACCTTCAAAAAAAATCTAGAATCCAAAATTGTTGAACAGATTACCTCAAATGTCTAGCTGTTTATCAAAACTTATTAGAAATCTAAATTTGAGCAAAATTTGAACATAAAAATAAATTTCATAGCCCATTAAATAAAATAGGAAAGCATGAATTCAAACTTAAATAGAAAGCCTGATAAGGAACAGAGGCTTCACATTGTTTCTAAGTACCTCTCCACAGCGTGCAGGGCCTTATTAGAATACTTGAAGAATGTGAATGAAATCTGAGGATAATATGGTAGTACAGTACCAACATACTTCCCTGAGTTAGGTGGCTATATTGTGCTTATATGAGAGAATGCTGTTTGGAAAAAACACACATGAAAGTCTCAGAAGTCATACAACATGAGGTCAGCTTCTTATTGCCACAAATAGTTCAGAGAAAAAAAATTCTTTCTATTCAGAAAACAATTTTTTCTAAATTTGAGATTGTTTCAAAAGCTAATACATGATGGCTCATGCCTGTAATCCCAGCTACTTGGAAAGCAAAGATCAGGAGAACTGATATTCAAGGCCAGCTTTGAACTAAAAGTTAGTGTGACTCTGTCTCAACAAACAAGTAGGACATTGTGCTACATGTCTGCAATCTAGTTACTAAGGGAGCATTGGTAGAAGGATGGCAATCTGAGGTGCCAGCCCAAGGCAAAGAAAAAGCACAAGACCCTATCTGAAAAATAACTGGGACTGGGAGCATGGCTCAAGTGATACAATGCTTGCGTAACAAGCACAAGGCCCTGAGTAAAATCCCTAGTACCAGAAAAGTAAACAATAAAGCTTCACATTCTACTTCCTTAACTCTTACAATATTCCATGGTATAACAATGCCTCTCCAAAGATGTTCACATCCTAATGCCTAGAACCTGTAAAAATTTATTTTATGTGTTAAGAGGGACTTGATGATGTGACTAGATCAGGAATCTTAGGATGGGAGATTATCAAGAGGGCCAAACGCGGGATTCCAAGATGGCGGCTAGAGGTAGGAAGCAGAAAGTGACCCTCCTATAGTGAAATCTTGGAGACATGCTGGAGACACACTTTGCAGGCATAATCACTGAGAAAAGGCATAACTTTGACCCCTCCACATCTCCAGCCAGTGCAGAGAATCTCCACCTCACATTAAACGGAGAAACGAGGAGGGCCCCCGGGCCGCCAGTGGCCGGCGCCCATACTGCTTGGGAAGACGCGGACCAGTACAGGGACAGTAACAACACCAACGACAATGACGGGAAGACAGAAAAAACAGGGAAACCAGTTTCCCCGCAGCAAAAAATTAGTACAGGAAACAGAGGGGAATGAAGAGAACAGAAACTCAGATCCAGACTCCAACAAAATGAAGATAAACTATGCCAAAGGACCCAATGAAGGCCACAAGATAATTTAAAAGAAGACATACTACAAGTACTCAATGAGAATTTTATAGAGATGATACTGGATAGGGTCAACCAAAATGTACAGAAGACACTCAAGAAATTCCAAGACAATAAAAATAGAGAATTTGAAAAAGCAAAAGAAGAAATAAAGGAAACCATAGAAGCACTGTATAAACACCAAAGTGAAAGAGAGAACACAATGAATAAACGGATAAATGAACTCAGGACAAAAATAGACAACATTAAAGAAGAAAACTGCCAGGATATGGAAAACCTCAGAAAAAAGAACAAAACAGAACTTCAAAACAAAACGGAAGGCCAATCCAGCAGAATAGAACAAACAGAAGACAGAATCTCAGAACTTGAAGATGAAATGGTAATTAAAGGAAAAACCGAAGAACTATTAATTAAACTCAAGACCTGTGAAAAGAAAATGCAAGAACTCACTGACTCCATCAAAAGACCAAACTTGAGAATCATGGGCATCGAAGAAGAAGAAGAGGTGCAAGCGAAGGGAATGCGTAATATATTCAACAAAATAATAACGGAAAATTTCCCAAATCTAGAGAAAGATATTCCCATACACATGCAAGAGGCCACCAGGACACCAAACAGACCAGATCAAAATAGAACTACTTCATGACATATCATCATTAAAACAACAAGTTCAGAAACTAAGGAAAGAATATTGAAGGCTGTAAGAGAGAAAAAACAAGTAACATACAAAGGTAAACCCATCAAAATCACAGCAGACTTCTCAACAGAAACATTAAGAGCAAGAAGAGCATGGGGTGAGATCTTCCGGGCACTGAATGAAAATAACTTCAACCCCAGGATACTCTACCCAGCAAAGCTATCATTCAAAATAGATGGAGCAATAAAAATCTTCCATGATAAGCAGAAACTAAAACAATATGTGACCACAAAGCCACCATTACAAAAGATTCTGCAAGGGATCCTGCACACAGAAAGTGACACCCAACTTAACCATGAAAAGGCAGGCAGCACCAAACCACAGGATAAGAAAAAGCAAGACAGTAGAGAGTAACATCAAGTTAGGTACACACAATCAAACTTTCAAACAATCATGACAACTAAATGGCAGGAATCACCACATACCTATCAGTACTAACGCTTAATGTTAATGGACTTAATTCACCCATCAAAAGACACCGTTTGACAAAATGGATTAAAAAAGAAGATCCAACAATTTGTTGCTTACAGGAGACTCATCTCACTGACAGAAATAAGCATATGCTTAGGATGAAAGGCTGGAAGAAGATTTACCAAGCCAATGGCCCCCGAAAACAGGCAGGAGTAGCAATACTTATCTCTGACAAAGTAGACTTCAAACCTACATAGATCAAACGAGATAAAGAAGGACATTCCATACTAATAAAAGGGGAAATAGACCAAAAGGAAATAATAATCATCAATCTGTATGCACCCAATGTCAACGCACCCAATTTCATCAAACATACCCTGAAAGACCTAAAAGCATATATAAATGCCAACACAGTGGCTGTGGGAGACTTTAACACTCCATTATCATCAATAGATAGGTCATCCAAACAAAAACTCAATAAGAAATCCAAGATCTAAAATATGCAATAGATCAAATGGACCTAGTAGATGTCTACAGAACATTTCATCCAACCTCTACACAATATACATTCTTCTCAGCAGCCCATGGAACCTTCTCCAAAATAGATCATATCCTAGGGCACAAAGCAAGCCTCAGCAAATATAAGAAAATAGAAATAATACCGTGCATACTATCTGACCACAATGAAGTAAAAGTAGAACTCAACAACAAAAGTAAAGACAAAAAACATGCAAACAGCTGGAAACTAAATAACTCATTACTTAATGAGGAATGGATCATCGATGCAATAAAAGAAGAAATTAAAAAGTTCCTGGAAGTCAATGAAAATGAAAACACAACCTACCGGAACCTATGGGACACAGCTAAGGCAGTCTTGAGAGGAAAGTTTATAGCCATGGGTGCATATATTAAAAAGATTGAAAGATCCCAAATCAATGACCTAATGATACATCTCAAACTCCTAGAAAAACAAGAACAAGCAAATCCCAAAACAAATAGAAGGAGAGAAATAATAAAAATAAGAGCTGACATCAATGAAATAGAAACCAAAAGAAACATACAAGAATTAATGAAACAAAAAGTTGGTTCTTTGAAAAAATAAACAAGATCGATAGACCCCTGGCAAACCTGACTAAAATGAGGAGAGAAAAAACCCAAATTAGTAGAATTAGGAATGCAAAAGGGGAGATAACAACAAACACCATGGAAGTCCAGGAAATCATCAGAGACTACTTTGAGAACCTATATTCAAATAAATTTGAAAATCTAAAAGAAATGGACAGATTTCTAGATACATATGATCATCCAAAACTGAACCAAGAGGAAATTAATCACCTGAATAGACCTATAACACAAAATGAAATTGAAGCAGCAATCAAGAGTCTCCCCAAAAAGAAAAGTCCAGGACCTGATGGATTCTCTGCTGAATTCTATCAGACCTTTAAAGAAGAACTGATACCAACCCTCCTTAAACTGTTCCACGAAATAGAAAGGGAAGGAAAACTGCCAAACACATTTTATGAAGCCAGTATTACACTTATCCCAAAACCAGGTAAAGACACCTCCACAAAGGAGAACTATAGGCCAATCTCCTTAATGAACATTGATGCAAAAATCCTCAACAAAATAATGGCAAACCGAATTCAGCAACACATCAAAAAGATTATTCACCATGACCAAGTAGGCTTCATCCCAGGGATGCAGGGGTGGTTCAACATACGAAAATCAATAAACGTAATAAACCACATTAACAGAAGCAAAGACAAAAACCACTTGATCATCTCAATAGATGCAGAAAAAGCCTTTGATAAGATCCAACATCATTTCATGATAAAAGCTCTAAGAAAACTAGGAATAGAAGGAAAGTTCCTCAACATTATAAAAGCCATATATGACAAACCTACAGCCAGCATTATACTTAACGGAGAAAAACTGAAACCATTCCCTCTAAAATCAGGAACCAAACAAGGATGCCCACTATCTCCACTCCTATTCAACATAGTACTGGAATTCCTAGCCAGAGCAATTAGGCAAGAAGAAGGAATAAAAGGAATACAAATAGGTAAAGAAACTGTCAAAATATCCCTATTTGCAGATGACATGATCCTATACCTTAAAGACCCAAAAAACTCTACTCAGAAGCTTCTAGACATCATCAATAGCTATAGCAAGGTAGCAGGATATAAAATCAACATAGAAAAATCATTAGCATTTCTATACACTAACAATGAGCAAACTAAAAAAGAATGTATGGAAACAATTCCATTTACAGTAGCCTCAAAAAAAATCAAATACCTAGGTGTAAACCTAACAAAAGATGTGAAAGACCTCTACAAGGAAAACTATACACTTCTGAAGAAAGAGATTGAGGAAGACTATAGAAAGTGGAGAGATCTCCCATGCTCATGGATTGGTAGAATCAACATAGTAAAAATGTCGATACTCCCAAAAGTAATCTACATGTTTAATGCAATTCCCATCAAAATTCCAATGACATTCATTAAAGAGATTGAAAAATCTACTGTTAAATTTGTATGGAAACACAAGAGGCCACGAATAGCCAAGGCAATACTCAGTCAAAAGAACAATGCAGGAGGTATCACAATACCTGACTTCAAACTATATTACAAGGCAATAACAATAAAAACAGCATGGTACTGGCACAAAAACAGACATGAAGACCAGTGGAACAGAATAGAGGACCCAGATATGAAGCCACACAACTATAAGCAACTTATCTTTGACAAAGGAGCTAAAAATATACGATGGAGAAATAGCAGCTTCTTCAACAAAAACTGCTGGGAAAACTGGTTAGCAGTCTGCAAAAAACTGAAACTAGATCCATGTATATCACCCTATACCAAGATTAACTCAAAATGGATCAAGGATCTTAATATCAGACCCCAAACTCTAAAGTTGATACAAGAAAGAGTAGGAAATACTCTGGAGTTAGTAGGTATAAGTAAGAACTTTCTCAATGAAACCCCAGCAGCACAGCAACTAAGAGATAGCATAGATAAATGGGACCTCATAAAACTAAAAAGCTTCTGTTCATCAAAAGAAATGGTCTCTAAACTGAAGAGAACACCCACAGAGTGGGAGAAAATATTTGCCAACTATACATCAGACAAAGGACTGATAACCAGAATATACAGGGAACTTAAAAAACTAAATTCTCCCAAAACTAATGAACCAATAAAGAAATGGGCACATGAACTAAACAGAACTTTCTCAAAAGAAGAAATTCAAATGGCCAAAAAACACATGAAAAAATGCTCACCATCTCTAGCAACAAAGGAAATGCAAATTAAAACCACACTAAGATTCCACCTCACCCTTGTTAGAATAGCCATCATCAGCAACACCACCAACAACAGGTGTTGGCGAGGATGTGGGGAAAAAGGAACCCTCTTACACTGTTGGTGGGAATGTAGACTAGTACAACCACTCTGAAAAAAAATTTGGAAGCTACTTAAAAAGCTGGACATCGATCTACCATTTGATCCAGCAATACCACTCTTGGGGATATACCCAAAAGACTGTTACTCCAGAGGCACCTGCACATCCATGTTTATTGCGGCACTATTCACAATAGCCAAGTTATGGAAACAGCCAAGATGCCCCAGCACTGACGAATGGATTAAGAAAATGTGGTATCTATACACAATGGAATTTTATGCAGCCATGAAGAAGAACGAAATGTTATCATTCGCTGGTAAATGGATGGAATTGGAGAACATCATTCTGAGTGAGGTTAGCCTGGCCCAAAAGACCAAAAATCATATGTTCTCCCTCATATGTGGACATTAGATCAAGGGCAAACACAACAAGGGGATTGGACTATGAGCACATGATAAAAGCGAGAGCACACAAGGAAGGGGTGAGGATAGGTAAGACACCTAAAAAACTAGCTAGCATTTGTTGCCCTTAACGCAGAGAAACTAAAGCAGATACCTTAAAGCAACTGAGGCCAATAGGAAAAGGGGAACAAGTACTAGAGAAAAGGTTAGATCAAAAAGAACTAACCTAGAAGGTAACACCCACGCACAGGAAATCAATGTGAGTCAATGCCCTGTATAGCTATCCTTATCTCAACCAGCAAAAACCCTTGTTCCTTCCTATTATTGCTTATACTCTCTCTACAACAAAATTAGAAATAAGGGCAAAATAGTTTCTGCTGGGTATTGAGGGGGTGGGGGGAAAGGGAGGGGGAGGAGTGGGTGGTAAGGGAGGGGGTGGGGGCAGGGGGGAGAAATGAACCAAGCCTTGTATGCACATATGAATAATAAAAGAAAAAAAATTTGTATAATGCAAGAGATAAAAAAAAAAAAAAAAAAAGAGGACCAAACGCTATTAATGGCCCTATAAGTGAAAGGAGGAGATAAGAGACTCAGAGAAAGAGATTTGAGGACAGAAGCAGCGTTCAGAGCTGATGAAAATGCCAGGGGTCAGGAGCCAAGGTTTACAGCAGAATCTAGATGCCCTCCCCACCCAGGAAGGAGCAAGGAATACATCCTGCCAACATCTTGACGTTTAGCCCTCTGAGATCCATTTTAGACTCCTAACCTCCAGAACAGTAAGATAATTTCTGCTTTTTAAATGACTGCACTTGTGGTCATTTGCTATACTAACAACAGCAAACTAATACAACTCCTTAGGAAAGAAATATTAGGTGCTTTTTAAAGCAATAAGGTGATAACCTAAACTTGAGTAGATTCTGTACTTCTCAGAAAAGACTGCAGAATAAAAACTTCAATCTTAGGTAACACATAATAGATTGCTTTGTCTTTGCATCTGGTAAGAGAGTCATTTATAGGAAAGGTCCTGATTTCATGAGGATGTTCTTGGGTAAGTACACTGCCAATGAGATGCACATGGCGGGACAGACAATACTCTTGTTTCACTGGCAAGAAGAAAACCACCATTCTTCATTATGCAGGAGACCAGTAAGGAGCACAGCACTGAGCTGTGGCACAATTAGGGTGGGGAGGGATCTGGAATCCAGGCAAGGAGCTGTGGGGCAGAGAATATAACTCCTGGGGACTGTGTGAATGAAATGCCAGGGACCACATGCCTCTCCCCATGATGTGTGCATTAGTCAGCTTCTTGGTAGAGCAATAAGCAATCCCAAAGAATCCCAAAGAAACATTCAGTTCTTACTTAGTAGTATTGACTATGGTTCTGCTAGGCATGTCTAGGTTCCTGATATCAACTGGGCTTGAATTCAGGTCTATCCCATGTGTATTTTAATCTGAAGAAGTAGCTACTATCTAAGTATGCTCTTCTTAGAGAAAATGCTAAAAGTACCAGAAGGTGATGAACTTCTGTTAGAAAAAAGGCAACAAGTCACTTCTACCCATAATGCTTTGAGTCATGGAAAGTCACTTGTGTAAGCAAAGTTAGCAGGAAAGCGAAAATGGTCAGTGAAGGGAGAGTATTAGCTGAACAATATTTCAGTTTATTACAATTCTATATCATTCAGTCAAACTAGGAAAATAATGATGTATCTGCTCCATGTGAAATTTGGAGAGAGCCAGAGTATTTGGCGAGTTTTGCTTTAAAGTCTGTACATAATTTTAAAAGTGGGCCCTGCAAATAAGAAATACACTAAAAGAAAAATCCTGGTTATATTTTTATTTCTTAAACTCAAAGTAAAAAAGAAGTACACTAATATTATGATAAGCAATAAATCTCTCTCTTGCAGGCCTTATGCTGAGTAATTTCATTTTTATTTACTTTCTCAAGATTTTCAGATGAGAAAATATGTTCAGAAGGGTTAAGATTCTTGCCCAGGTTCCTACAGTTTGTGTTCTAAACAGTAATTTGAAAATGTGTCATTAACTGGAAGAGCTGAGGAGAGATCTGAGTAGAATTAGAATAGGAAGTGACTAATAATAAATAGCAGACTAAAACAACACAGAAAACAGCAACCTTCCCCAAAATTAGGAGAGACTTATTTTATGTGGAAATAAGGTTCTAACAAACTAGATTAGTGGTCCAGAAAAACGTGAGGTCCAGGGTTTCTGGAAGACAGCAAGGTAGGGACACCACCCAGAAGACTGGATGATGTCAGTTCTGACTATAATCTTGGTGAGCTGACCAAAAAGTATACATCTTCAGTAGTTATGTGGGCAACTAAACATAGCCACCACTAGCTGAAAGTGCCTTTGAAAATTAGAAAATGAGTCCTTTCTTCCTTAGACAGACCTGTGTCAAGTTTGGCACATGGCTTGGCCAGTCCCACTCACTCCCTCTAAGAGGGTGCTCTAAATCTCTACAAACTGAAGCTATAATCCTAGATAGATTAGGAGAAGAGAGGGGAGTTGAGGGGGAAGACTTCAGTCATGAAGAAGTATATTCCTTAAAGCTGTCCACAAGACTGGAAAAAGTAATCTATTTAAAGGAACTTTAAATATTCACATGAAGTTGGCTATGTATTAAATAGCTCTACTCTAAAACTTCTTAAATGAAAAGTAAATACACTCTATTTTAGATATTAACACACAATAAAATTACTAAAAAGTAATTCACTATTTGATAACATTCTAAGAATTTACATACTTGAGAGCGTTCAGAAAAATGTGCATAGAGGCGTTACAGTAGTGAAGAAGCAGACCTGACAAACTCAGCTTAAGTATCTTCCCACCATCCCTTCATGCAACATATATAGTTTCCACAAAGGCACAAATTCAATGATAAAATACACAAGACTCTTTTTCTAATCATCCAATTTTTATCAGATATCCTATATCACAATTCTACAGAATTCTACACAATTCACATTCTTTAGGATCTGAGTCAAATCTCCTTTACCCCATCAAAATTAACCTGATAGTAACGTCCATAAATTCTTTCTTCTCTGGTTTTTTGGTGTTTTGCTGGTATCTTTATTATGAATTTTTGTTATATTTAAGACAGTTATTACTAGAAAACTCAGGGAAACCCTTCTTATCCTTGAAGCTCAGTCAAGAAGTTCCTTTTGATTTGAAATCATCCCTGCCCCTTCCTAACCAACTATAGGTAGTTTCTCTGCTACTGGTAAAGGTACAACGAATACACTTACCTAGTTGAGAAAGACAAGAACAAGCTATTTGTAAGTTTGTTGAGGGCAGAGAAAAACATACCTTTTTCAGCTTTGCTCCCCAGCATATAATATAGACTCTAGATCCAAGCTCTCGGTCTCAACACTTTTTGCATTTTCAACCAGATAATGATTTGTTGTGCACACTATCCTGCAGCATAGAATATTTAGCAGCATTCTCCTCAGTGTTCACAACAAAAATCTCTCCAGCCCAGACATTGCCAAGTGTTCCCAGGAGGTGAAGGGGCGGGGGGGCCACAACTGCTCCTAGTTAAGAACCATAGATTGAAACCATAGTAGAAACTGTTTATTGATCTCCATATCTGTCAGGCAGTTTCCTTCAGTTTAGTACTTCAATACCACCCAGCACTAGAAGAAGTTCAAGAAATGTATTTAAAAGAATGAGTGGTTTGAGTAAGTTACAAATAGCACTAAACTAACTCTTCCTTCTGAGAAATTATAAATATAGTTTATAAGGATGGTACATTCATCAATTCATGATAGAAATAATGTGGTATAGTGGTTAATGGTACACATTTTGGTTTTAAACTGACTAGGTTCAAAGCCAGAGTATATGGGCTTATGTCCAGCTGTCAGCTTACTCAGTAACCTTGAGCATCCTAAAGAGTACTCATCTCAACAAGACTGTGATGATCATATGAGTTAAGATATATAAAACTCTTGGAACAGTACCTGACATGTGTCAGCTATTCCTATATGTTCAGTAGATTGAATATCTACTATAAAACTAGGTATTGCATTTATTTACTTACTTAAATAAAATAAATAAATAACTAGGTATTTCATTTATTTATTTGGTGGTACTGGGGTTTGAACTCAGGCCCCCACAATTGCAAGGTAGGCACTCTACTACTTCACCCACTCAGTCAGCCCTAAACCAGGTATTTTGTAAATGGTAGGGAAACAAAAACTCCAAGTTATCATGGAGTATCCATTCTAAAAAGTAAAGAGGAAAAGAATAACTTGTAATGCAATTAGTGATATAATGACAGAACAGCCACCGAGACCCCATCTGTCCCCAGTAACAGCTAAAGAAGTCTTTCAGGGAATGCCCTTGAAGTCAGAACATACTGGAGTGAGTACAGGGGAAACTGCATGCATTGTGTTGTGCTTTTAAAAAGAAAACTCAAATTACAAATTCTCTTGAAGGAAAAAAAATCTAAGCAATTTAAAAAGATTATAGAAACATACCAAAAAGTTAAGATATGTCTCCAAGTGGTGAGACTACGGTTCATGTGTTTTCTTTCCTTCTTTGTTTTATAAAACCCAAGTGTTCTGAATATGTATTACTATTATTTCTAAAAAAAAAGTTTTTACTCAATGGAAGTACTTGTAAGTAAAAGAAAATTTCCATTTACACAGGATGACTTATAGTTTTTTCTCTATTTTATATATTTTTATTTTATTTAAATATTCTAACACATCCCTAACACAGTTTACTCTTATCACTACTCCATTCAATATTGTGACTACAATTTTTCTCTGCCTATACTCTGAGTAAAATTGGATCTTTTCAACTTGTGATTTGTAATATAGATGTTTGTCTTTTGAGATTTCTTCATATCTTCTGAAGTGAAAAACAAATTTCTTCATTCAACAAACTTCTCTTCAAATGGCTAGTTATTGGAAATGCTGGTGGTTCACTTAACTGCTCTTTCAAAATATAATTTTCTAATCCAAGGAAGTACAAAGGATTTGTAGAAGTGAAGTTACATATCTAGAAAACAAATGATATTTACAATATCTTTATTTATATACAAATATTTCCACTCCTAAGTATATTTCTTAAATTGTAGGTTATAGCTATAACATGATTATAATTTTGCTTTGATACTTCTATATCTTATAGTCTTCTTAAGAAATTATTATGTTGTCCTCTTTAAATCTGACAGAACTACAATTTTTTAAGTCCACTATCTTTTGCAGTGTCTTTTGGTAATATTCTTGACCTAATATTTCTATTATGCCTTAAAATATATGAAAAACCAACATTTCCCTTGAAACTAAAAACATAAATTGCAAGGGTAAAATGGGGATAGCTTTAAATGTTTATCCTCAGGAGACATTCAAAATATAGGAATGTTTTTTCTGTAGTTTCTACTTCATTTTTTTCCCTTAAGAAAGTATAAATCAGAGAACTAAAGCACTTCTTATAGATGTGTGACCATTTTCTTCTTTAAAGCAAAAAAAAAAAGAGGTATAAGAAAGCAAAATTTAATAATGTACACAAAGAGGAATTCAGGGAAATTCTTTTTTAAATTTACACAGCTAGAATCAATAGGGCCAAGCATTGTTGTAACTACCATCACCATAGACTGGAGGGAGCTGACAAAGTTTGAATACTTGTGACATTTGTATAATCTCTATACAGTTCAGATATGAAGTGTCATGTGTGGAAGGCTTGCTTCCCAGCTGGTGGTGCTATGAAAGGCCATTGGGTGATGAAGACACTAACCTCATCAATGAATTAATCCACTGATGAGTTCATAGCTGAATGGGTAGTTAGATAGTTGGGTCTGCTTAGAGGAAGCAGGTCAGTGGGGGGCATACCTTTGAAGGATATGTCTTGTCCCCAGACCCTTCCCTTCTCTGGGTCTCTGTGCTTCCTTGAGGCAGCTTTGCTCTACCATACCCTTCTGCCATGAGGCACTGTTTCTCCACAGGCCCAGAAACAATGGGGCCAGTCAGCATGAACTGGAACCATGAGCTGAAATAAGTCTCCCTCCTTTAAGTTGTTTTTATCAGCTAACATAATCTCCAGTTTATCATCATACCTCCTTTTTGTCCTTTTGTTTTATCTGTTTTACACTGTGAGTGAAGGATAAGGTAGGAGACTAGTTATAAGAATTGTTCTTTCATCTAACAAAAAAAAGTCAGTGTAAGACATATTCACCAAAAAAAGATATGTTTTATAGACCTAAATGGTTGTATTTTTTAAAATGAATGCCAAAAATATTTTAGTGATGAGCCAAATGTAAATAATGTTAATTTTTAATTTTATGTAATTATTTGGTATATATTAATTTTCAAGTATACTTATTTAAAATATCCTTATATTAAGATTTAAATTTTATAGTTTTATATTATCTATTAAAATCTAATATATAAGAAAATTTTTGTTTCTTAAAATGACTTGAGACTATGAGTTAAAAACATCTTACCCATTCAGTATTTTTACATTGCATTTTTAGTCAACACAGTGCCAGAATATCGTAATCACAAATATTCTTAAGAACAATTCTTAAAATGATTTAACATTTCAAAATAGTGGAAATTTTTAATGCCTAATTTAAACATTACTTAAGAAAGCTGTTTCCTATACAAAAAATGAATAAAAAGCAACAAGGAAAACTACTTGCACAGTTATCGTCTTACCTTTCTTCAGCTCTTCTATTCCACAAGTGTCATACATAGTTGTATCTTCAGAGTAAGGTGTTTGTTCAGCTTTCATACACTTTCCATAATTGGCTATTAAGTGATGATATCTACCCATAGAGAAGTTATGCACGAATTTCAGCATACATATAAATTTAAGTCTGGTCTGGTGGAGTGGTTCAAGTGGTAGAGTGCCTGCCTAGCAAGCATGAGACCCTGAGTTCAAACCCCAGTACTGCCAAAAAAAATTTTAACTCAATTCATAACATATCATTACTAAATCAAAACTTTCCCCAGTATGTTTCATATTTCCCTCCTCAAGCCTACTCTGTTAACAAACACCATGTTTATTTTATGTCCTTTCATTCTCTGGCACCTCTTCCTACTATTGCAAACATGATTTAAAAAGCTATTAACGAAGTAGAAAACATAGCTGGCATATTTATTTGCTATGTCTCTTTTATAACAAAACACCCAGTTATAACAAAACTGGGTGTTTTAAACAGGAATTTATTTTCCTATAGTCCAACAGTTTGAAAGTTCAAGATGACGGTCTAGTGGTGTTGGTACCCACTGAAAGCCAAAAGAGAAGAACCTGTACCAGGACTCACTCTCCTTGCTCTCTAGATGCTGTCATCTTGCTGTCTCTTCATGTAAATTGTCCCTCTGTGCACAAGCATCCCTCGTATTTCTCTTTATGCAGTAATTTTTTCTTCTTATAAAGAAATCAGTCAGATTGGATTAGTGCCATTCCATTGGCCTTATTTTAACATCATTATCTCTTTAAATGCCCTATCTCCAAATATATTCACACCCTGAGGTAATAGGGTGAGGGCTTTAGCATATGACTGTTAGGATAACAAAAT
Organism: Castor canadensis; assembly: GCF_047511655.1. Taxonomy (NCBI): domain Eukaryota; kingdom Metazoa; phylum Chordata; class Mammalia; order Rodentia; family Castoridae; genus Castor; species Castor canadensis. The sequence goes on from NC_133387.1 coordinate 35,323,516, forward strand.
TCAGCTCACAGCCCTTGGGTTTAACAGTAAATTAACAAAGTAAAGACAATTAACTCAGTCAGGGACTGAAACACATGAGGAATGCCTTTCTTTTCTCCATGCCTTAAAAGAGCTTATTCTTGATACTCATTAATAGGCCTATGGTTTCAATATTTCAGTGAAGGGAAAGAAGGAATGTATGAGTTAAAGTTAACTATAAAATAAAATAAAACTAAATATTAATGCTGATACAGTTTTGCTTTTTCTTCTCCCATGGTTCTGGGAATCCAACCTAGGGTCTTGCACATGCTAGGCAAGTGCTCTACCACTGAACTACATCCTCAGCCCGTTTCACTTATTTTTTACAAACTATACGAGAAATGTTGTTATGCTTCTACTCTTACTAAGCCATAGGCCCTATGTACCAGAACTAACAGATGATGCTAAAAAGCAGAGTCCATGTGTTCAAATATATTAAACAAACAACAGCTTCTCAAACAAAATAACCAATTATGGAAATCTTAGCTACTACTGCAAAAGGGACAAAACACAGTAAAAGGGAAGGGGGAATTAGATTGCAGCTCAGAAGAGCCATTTGCCCATGTTATTAAAGGATAATGATTCCCAATTCTAGATGTAATTGTTTAGTCATTAGAAGTTACTTCTCTTGCTGGATGTGGTAGTGCATGCTTGTAATCCCAGCACTCAGGAAGCCAGACAGGAGAATCTCAAAGTTGAGGCTTGTCTGGGATATATAGCAGCACTTTGTCTCAAAAAACTAAAAATAAATAAATACATAATTTTTTTAATTACTTCTCTTCCCTTTCACTTCTTTGAAACAAAAGAAAAAGAAAAAGAATTTGATTATTTTAAAATTTTCAACATTGAAAATATTTAGAGAATAAGAACTCTCTGAGTAGCCAGGCATGATGGTGGTGCATGCTTGTAATCATAGTACTTGGGAGACGGAGGCTGAAGAATCCAGAAAGAGTTCAAGACCAGCCAGGGCTACATAGTGAGTTCTAAGCCAGCCTTGCCTATATATCAAAACACTCTCAAAACAAAAATCCCTTTATGGTAAACATACTTCCCTTTATTCTTAAAAAAGATTGTGATATTTCCTTCTATCTAACTACTCAATGATGACTTACAAGTCACAAGACTTACAAATGTAAACAAATTATTTCAAATACACAAGTACTACTTTTTGACCAATAGATACATTACTGAACAGACACAGTGTCTCCTAGTTTCATATATCAAACTTTTTAAGTAATGGAGAAATTTCCATATTTAAAGGAATATCTTTTTATAGTATGGATATTCACCAGTAATTTCAATATATATATATATATATAGAGAGAGAGAGAGAGAGTTTGTTTAAACAAAGGTAAAACAAAGTGCTCATGTCCAATACTACAAAGAAGAAAACAATATATTTAATAATAGTATATACAATTAATAGAATATGAATTACTTATTGTCTAAAGTTATTATTTAAAATAAATATCTGAGTGTGTATATGATGATTATTCTCACCCCACCAACTATACTTTTCATATAAGATTAATGATAAAAAGTTATTAGTAAATTGTAAATAAAATAAATGAAAGAAGAAGCCAATAAAACTAGAAAAAACAGTAAACTAGAAAACGCCTGTGAATAATTCTAATTGCCCTTAAAGTAAAATTGTAAGGAAAACATTGTGCATGTTGTTTCATTCTGTTAACTACAAATTAAATTTCAATATATTGTATCTTATTTCTTATTGGCTATTAAAAATCAGAAGTGCATTTTCATACATAAAAATGTTTTCTGGATACAATGAGAAAATACTTAAGAATTCTGGAAGCTTATCAAATTGAAGTTAGCTTTTGAAATGTTAATAAATACTCAAAACATATATAAAATCTTTACATTACTAAGATCTGAAAAAGAATGAAAGGGCCTGGTGTGGATTAATTATCTATTCTCCAGCTTGATTGCTCATATGTTTTATTAATATCTATGATTCTGGTTCCATCCCTGTCCCAGCATACTGCCAAATCCCATGCCCTGGTAGTTCAATCTGTTGACTCAGCCCACCTGCAACTCCTATATTGACTGGACCCTACAAACAGAGGAAATAAATGACCTCTGGACCCTTAAATTCAGAGTTTAAATGTGGTTACCCCTACTGCCGAGATATCAAATGTTCAAAGACATACAGTAACACTCACCTGGTAAAACCATTAAAAGAAGCATATTCACCAGCTGTGAATCCATAAATATCTCGACAAGATAGATCCACATTTTGCTGAAGAAGAAGACTTACTAAACTTGTTGGTTCGATACTGAGAGCAATCATAAGGGCTGTTCTGTAGCAAGAGAATAGAAATTTAGACCTCTCTATTGACTATAGAATATAGGGTATCTTTTAGAAAAAGAATCAAGCAAAAATGCAAAAAGAAAAACCAATCTACTAAAATCATATGCTAATTACAGATCAGGATGGTGTCTAAAGACAGAGTCCCTAAAAAGCAGTTGCTCAATGGTTCTCAATTTCAGCTCCCTAGTGTTTTCAAGATGCCTCAAATTTCCATGGAAGGGAGTGTCTAGGACTCTGAATACCCTATCCCCCATTTAACTACAATATTTATTGTATGTAATATTCTAATACTATTAAAAATAGCAATAACAACAACATAAATCTACCAATGTGGTCCAGCTGTTTGATTTTATTGATAGAAACACAGATTCTGGGAGTCTAGGAAATTTTCCCCAAATCATGTCATATGATAATCTTTTCCTAATATCAAATGTGTAAATAAAAATCAAATACATACAGATACATATATATTTATATCACCATCTTAAGTCATTGTAGATATAGGATATCATATTTAACTTTACTAATTATACCTTTGATTCTTATCTGAAGCATTCACATCTGCCCCTTTCTTCAGAAGGAATTTTACCATATTTGCATTATTTTCAGCAACAGCAAGTAGAAGTGGAGTATATCCATCCTGTAAATATTATTTCAAAATGACGATTGAAATTATTGTATGAATGTTACATGCCTTTTACATTTTTGATACATAACAAAATATGATTTTGAAGATCAAGAAAACAAATAGGGTTGGGTCAGTTAAAAACTTAAAGTTTCTACTTTAGGCTTAATTCAAGTTATGAACAAGAGTAGCCAGAACTAATTAAGTGATTAGCATCTATCATTTAATTCATAATGCTTACCACCAATTCACACTTCATAAGGTCATAATGGGGTTTTGAGGGTTTCATTTAAACCTCCAAGACTGGCGGTTATTTTTAGCTATCATGTACCCTAAATATCAGTGAAGTGAAGTGACAAGATACTCTTTTAAGACAAGATGCTCTCATCAATTGTCCATAATATCTCGAAAGGAGTTAGATTACTTTCAATATTATAATCAATTTTCTAATTTAAACCTACTATTGTTATTTGTGAGTATGTGAATAAAATAGTAAAAAATAAAAGAAGAGCTTAAGATTTTTATCAACACTCACGTATAAGGGTTCCTAATATTTCTCATTAGGTATAGCCCTTTCAACAATTACATTTTTAAATATGATGTTACTTTGGAGGTCGGGATTATAATTGGCAATGTAATGCAGAAAGACCTTAAATAAAGGAAAATTTTATCAGGTTTTGATAATCTAGTCTCCTTTGTCCTGATTTCAGTTTAGAAAATTCTCTCTGTATAACATATATTTCTGTGATATGAAATAAATACCTTCTTTAGTTGCTTTCTAAAATACAAGTTTTTTACATAGAAAAGTACCTTATTTTTAGTTTCTAGATTAGCTTTGTGTTCAAGCAGGTTTTGAACTAATGAGACACTTTGTCCACAAACAGCATAATGGAGAGCAGTATTATGATGGCAGTCCACCAGGTTCGGGTCAGCACCGTGGTTTAGAAGAATAGTAGCACAAGTCTCCCTCTGACACTGTACTGCCTGTCAACACAAGAATAAACGAGTAGCAAATTTCCTACTGAGAATACGACACTAATAAGGCATAAAAATCAATACAAGTTAACCAGGAAAACGCAAAAATATTCGAATTGAAAAGAAAAAATAGAACACACCTTAATCAATGGGGATCTGTTTTCACTGTCCTGGACATTGATTTTGCATTGTTTCTCAATTAAGAGACATACAGCATCTGCATATCCGTTAGCACAGGCCAGATGCAATGGTGTTCTATATCAATATAATGAAATACAAAGTTACGCGTGAGTCTCGTTTGAGAAGTTACTTATACCCAAGAATGAGCCAGACAGTAAGTTTTTTGCTTCATGTACTTATTTATATTTATGTAAATCCTAACTGCTTTTGAGGGAATTTAAAAGATTATGCAAATGCCTTGAAGATCAAATACTTAACTTGATTCACTTCAAGGAAAATTTAGCTATAATGAGTTTTAAAATAGTTGTTGTTTTTTCAAACACCAAAGTGGTGCCTGGACCTTGGAAAGAATGGTAAAATTAGATCTCAAAATCAAATTTAGAATTGCTCTCCAAAACCTGAGACATATCTAATAGGTAACAGAAGAAAAGGACATTGCCTGTCCCATGGCATGCTTTGCCCCAATAGTAAAGGTGCCATTTGCATCTAAAAAATGAATACAAGGGTGAAAGCCTAGGGACTCTCCAAATTGTAGACATCAACTTAATATGAAGTTATTCCACTTATTTCTGAGAGAACTTTAAGTAGAAACTAGACACATATTTATGAAGTATAACAGAATACATTAGCTCCATTAAAACTTTGAAAATTTTTTTAAAAAAAATTTTATTTAGGCTATATTCATTATACAGGGGGATTCATAGTGACAATTCCAATTAGACTTACACTGTACATTATTTACATGGCCTTCATGGTCTCTTCCCATCAACCACCCCCTCCCAACCACACTTCAAACAATTGCAAGAATTAACTTTGAAATTTTTAACCTACTTAACTAAACTTCAAGTCTTAGGGGTTGGAAGTCAGTTTGAATGGCAGGATGACCATCCAAATAAACTTTTTATTAAGTTATATCACTGCAGCTAGGCACCATGGATCCTGCCTGTAATCCCTACAGTTCCAGAACTCGACGTCAGGAAGACTGTAGTTTGAAGCCAGCCCAGGCCAAAAGTTAGTGAAAACTACATTTCAACAAACAGGCTGAGTGTAATAGTACATGCCTGTGGTCCCAGCTACAGAGGAGGCATAAACAGGAGTATCAGGGTCCCAGGCTGGCCCCAGGCAAAAATAAGAAGATGTATCTGAAAAATAACTAAAGCACAAAAAGGTTGGGATTGGGGGTGGGGGACTCAAGTGGTAGAGTACCTGCCTAGCAAGTGTCAGGCCCTGAGTTCAAACCCAAGTACAATCAAAATAAATAAATAAAACCAGGTGACATCATTATATCCTTGTTTTTAGATAATTTTACTATGCAGAGTCCATATATAGATAGCCCATGCCCTAAACAAGAGATCTTTGATGTCATTTCCCTACTTCCTTATAGGTTCTTAGAAGAAGTTCACATATACTTAAACAGACCTGTTATTGATCTAGAATAGTAGCAAAAAAATTGGTCCTCAAAACTTCAAAATTAGATAACTTTGCAGCACATCAACTAAGAGATAGCATAGATAAATGGGACTTCATAAAACTAAAAAGCTTCTGTTCATCAAGAGAAATGATCTCTAAACTGAAGAGAACACCCACAGAGTGGGAGAAAATATTTGCCAGCTACACATCAGGCAAAGGACTGATAACCAGAATATACAGGGAACTTAAAAAACTAAACTCTCCCAAAATCAATGAATCAATAAAGAAATGGGCAACTGAATTAAACAGAACTTTCTCAAAAGAAGAAATTCAAATGGCCAAAAAACACATGAAAAAATGCTCACCATCTCTAGCCATAAAGGAAATGCAAATCAAAACCACACTAAGATTCCACCTCACCCCTGTTAGAAAAGCCATCATCAAGACACCACCAGCAACAGGCTCAGAAGACCAAAAATCATATGTTCTCTCTCCCTCATATGCAGACTTTAGATCTAGGGCAAATGCAGCAATGTAGCTGGACTTGGATCACATGACAAGGGGACAGCACAAACGGACGATATAGGAATAGGTAGAAAACCCAAAACATGAAAGTGTTTGATGTCCCCACTCCAGAAGAACTAATACAGAAACCTTAAAGTGATAGAGGTTACCATGAGTAGGGGATCAGGAACCAGTGTAAAGATCAGTTAGAGATGAATTAACATGGGTCATAACACGTGTACATGAAAGCAATGCTAGGAATATTTCTGTGTAGCTACCCTCAACTCAACTAGCAAAAACGCTTTGTCATCTTCAACAAAATTAGTGATAAAGGCAGAACAGGACCTGCCTGGAACTGAACAGGGAAGGGGGGAAGAGGATAGGGGAGGAGGGCAGGGGGTAGAAATGACCCAAACAATGTATGCACATGTGAATAAATGAATAATTAATTTAAAAAAGAAGCAGCTATAAAGAAAAATAAATAAACAAAAAATCTGAGAATTCCAGTTCAGGTTACCTGAATATAATTACAAAAGGAAAGATTGTAATGTAACTATAACATTAAAAAAAGCAGAACTCTAATCATTTATATCATTCCCTAGATGAAGACAGACCACAATCCGGAAGAGAACAGTCAGTCTGGATAGAAGAATGGAACCAGAAGTAATGTATAATTAATTAGTACCCTGCGTGAAAAAGACAATATGAATTTAAGGAACCCATACTTTCCAGTCATTAGAAAGAAATTCTTTATTGTAGGAGAAAAAATGATTTGTCACACATCATGGTCTTCATGAACTATCCCTAAATTTCTAATTACTATTGAGGTTTCTCAATAATCCTGATACAAAAGAAAACACAGATTAACTTTTGTGTTGGTTTGTCTTAAGGATGAACTTGCTTATGTAATAGGAAGCTTTTCCAGCTCTCAACCAAAACTCCAGGGCTACCCACCTTTAAGCCTGCCTAAGATAACTCCTTGCCATTGCATAAAAACATTTTTATCCGTGTTCTTAAGCTGCTGAACTTAAGAATTTAGTCCAAAGGAACTTTGGTGGTTTCCACTAAACCATTAGATTTACCTCTGACTACAATCCAGTTTTCTTTTTCAATTAATTAAGTACCTTACCATCCCCCAAAAAGACAACTGTTCTAAGAGAAAGAAAAGGGAATTTGAGTATTTCCAATGTTTCCTAAAAGTGGCTATGCACCCCTGATAGATAACTTCACTCTTCCTGTTGAAGTATAAAGCCTCTTTTGACAAATATTTGATAAAAATCTCAGAGCCCATTTAAATGCTTCAAAATAGGAAATCAGCCACAAGTTCAATAAAATAAGATAGCCATGAAAGATTCAGATTTCTACGTATTGGACAATATAACCTATGGTCTTTTAGAAAAATTGAAAATTAGAGTTTATCTATCTTGAGTAGATAAGAAACAGTACAACATTTACTGTATCATCAAAATCTTCAAGAAGGTCTTATAAAGAAGAGTTTTTACTTATTTGGCATCCTTTTAAAGGAGTCAGCCTGGTTTAAAAGACAAAATGTTTTAAGAATATACAGATTTAACATTTGTATTCATTTCATTTAAATTTTTAAACTTAACTGTATTTAAATTCAGGAGCTCACAAATGGGGTATGCAGAAAATAATGTCTTTGTTGTGCACATATATAATGTAAATACTCTGAGGCCAAGATGAACATTTTCTACCTAATGTCAAAAATAAAAAACATTCTAAAGCAAACTATGTGGGCTCATACTTTTAATTCCAGCAATGAGAGGCTGAGACAGAAGAATCACTAGTTGAGGTCAACTTGAGCTGTGAAAGTAAGACCCTGTCTCAAGAAAATAAAAAATAAAACAGCTGAATGCACAAAGTATATTCACAGATATCTTAGAGAAATATTTTAAAATCAATATTATTAGTTCATTTATTAAAAATTCTTAATTTTTATCAACATATTATGTTCCCATTGTAAGGCTTTAGTTTACATCATTAATCCTTAACTCATACTACTTATTTAACCAGAAATCTAAATCCCAATGAAGCCTAGTGCTTCTTTTTAGGAGAGGGGAAGGAGTAGGAGGGAGGGGAGACAAAAGAGAGAAAAAAAGAGAGAGAGAAAGAGGTTATAACCCATATTAACAAATAGAATAAAGGATAAAAGAATGGGAAAATTTATCATTTGTTTATGATAAAAAACCCAACAACTAGGAACAGAAGGACACTGCCTAAATGTAAGGAAGACTGAAACACCACAGCTAGCATTACACTCAACAATAGTCAAAGTGCTGAAAGAAAAACTTGCAAGTCAAGACTACTATGAGTGGCAAAACTCTCCTTTAACAAATAGATAAACAAATCCTGAATGCTTTCCCTCCAAGATCAGAAACTAGGCAAGGATACCTCTTTTATTCAACATAACAATAGAAGTCCCACCAAGGCATCCAATCAGAAAGGTATCCAATCAGAAAGGAAGAAGAAAAGCTGTTCTTGTTCGCAAATGATATGGCCTTATATATAGAAATGTGGAGCTATCAAAGAACATAGAACTGACATTTCATATAAACTGTAACTAAAATAAGGTGTAACTAAGGCTACTTAGTTGAATGTGATGCATCCATGACTCTTTGGGCTATTAAAAACTTTTCAGATTTTAGTACAGTGGTAATGAATGTAGTTATTACACATTCATGTAGTAACATTTATTCACCATTTTATCCCAGAGTTAACATACTGCCTAGTTTACACAGTTGTTACATAAATTTGCAGCATGTATTTGTTGAGTAAATTAATTCAAAACTAAGCAAATTAAGGCTAAGGAATGTGCAACAAAAAAGAGGGAAAAGCCATCCTCTACCCAATAAATTAGTTACATCGTAAGTAAAGTTAACAAATTTCTTTCCTGTTTTGAATATATGTTAATTGTTTTGGTGTTTCCAAGTCTTAATACTACTGTTTCTGTTCCCTTTTTTCTCTTCTTCTCTTAGTAAAATGGCAAATATTAGGGGCTGGGGCAAACCTTTTCCAAGGGGCAAAACAGCAAAATGGGGAAAGAACAGAGTGAACAGTGAAGATTAAGGCCGTGGGAGTTTTGGATGAAATAATGGTGGGGAGGACAAGCCTTCAAACACCCAGGGAAGCATTCACAAAAAATTAAATAGAAAGTCACAAGTTGAAATGTTACCCTTCAACCAATGACAAACTCTCTGCTCAGGAAAATTCAGTGTGACAACCACTGTCAAAGAGCCCAGACATGTTTTGTTTCTGGTTGGTGGACCTCTTGGCCCCAGCCTCCCTTCCATGCAGCCTTGCTCCCACAAGCTCTTCAGCTTTGGTCACCTGTGACATTTGTCCCGCAAGTTCACGTCATGTTTCTTGTGCTGCAGGTACTCCTTCAACTTCCCTAAATCCCCGGCTGAAGCAGCTTTGTGAAGCTTCTTTAAGTGCTTATCTGGAAGATGGTAGCCCCCGCTTGTGTATGGCTCTGAGGAGGTGCTGACCACACTTATGGACAGGTCTGAGCTGCGGCTGTGGGACTCATTCTTCTTCCTCCAGAAGCTGAATCGCTTCTTCATGGTGGTGAAGTTCATCAGTTCAACCAGGATATTCCTGGGGCTCCTAATCGTCAGCCCTCCCACCTCCCACCTAGCGTGCAGCCCCCTCCAGCCCCAGCCAAAAGCCGAGGTGCGGGAAGACGCGAAGCCTTGGGAGCTGCAGTCCAGTAGGTGAGTGCCTCCGTTGCCTGGTAACGCAGTTCAGTGTCAGTTGTGACCCGGGTTGTCAACTGTGTGCTTGGCCTTACTGCCACATCTGCAGCATTCCTGCTGGCTCATAGGCTGTTGAAGAGAAACCTGCTAATTTACAAATAGCACTTTCCCCTTCAAGGATGGAGTGACTGGCTTGAACTCTCACAAACTTAAGATTTACCTTCTTAATGTGAGAATGGATCTCTTCCAGTGATTGCCACTAGCCTACTCCCAACCCCGCACTTTGATGGCCACAGCCTACAACTCATTTTTTATAATAACTATAATCTCTGGATTTCAAACACAGTTTTTGAATACCATTGCTCATATTCCACCTCATTTTGTCTATTCACGAAATTCCAAAAGTCCTTTGAAAACAAAACTCAATGAATCTACAGTTCATTAATCCTACCACTTTTCCCTGAACCTGATCTTTCCCTGTGCCCTCACTTCTCTGCCTCAACTAAGTTGAATTCCACTGTCAATCGTTAAAACCATTCTCATGCATGTACCTTCAATAATTTTGCGCCATTCTGTTTCTTATTTACCCAAACCACCTAACCCACAGTAAAATTAAATTCTTTTATCTGCCCTGAGACCATAATGTGATTAAAGGGAAGAACACAGCCAATGCCTTCTTTCATTTTTAGTTCAGGAAAATCATCTCACAGGATCTGTTAATCTTCCTAGAAATTCTTAGATATTCCTCTGTCCATTAACATTCCCACTTCCCTTGACCATTTCATATCTTTCATATCATCTCTCTCTTCAGAGTCAGCTAATTGCCTATTTCCTGATTCTCTGGGAAAGACAAGGGAAATTCTACAAGCTTCCAAATCATCTACCCATTTACTTTATGAGAAGATCAAAACAGCTATCTCAATTCTTGCTTCCATGGAAAGATTTCAGGAAAGACACAAAGCAGAGTAGTGGAAAGTATAGTTTATTAGAATAGAAAGTTTCTTCGAATAGAGAGACACTTTCATAGATGAAAGACGGTCATCTCAAAAAGAGAGGTAGAGATGATGATCACGTTTACAGAGGCATAGGTTTTATTAATTTTAAGGGGCTTGGAACATCATGTTCCATGGAACATCAAGACCAGCCTACAAGGAGTAATTGATATGAAAGCTGTGAAAAAATAATGACATGTCTCAAGAATCACTCTGTGCAGGCAATGACTCATAGCCACGGAAGAAAAACCCATGGTGGGAAGTGGAGAAAATTTAAAAGTACGATGAGATTATAATCACATTGTAATGGGCAAAAGGCAACTCCTGGTCAAACTAGCACAACTTAAGTGGATTAGATCAGAGCTTGTTTTTTTCACTTGGAACCAGGTTCAGGGTACCATAAATGATGTGTATACATTTCAGAGCAGAGGAGGAGTTTGCAATCTACGGCCTTCTTCTTATCAGTTCACACCAATCTTCCTTCCTATCACTTATTGGGAATTTATGTTTCACAGGTGTTTTACAAGAATGTGGAACCAGAAGCTTAGGTCCAGAAAAGATTACCTTGCTGCATATAAACAAGCAGACTATGACTGAGAGAGATCTCAGCATGTACCCACTGAATCAGCAATCCTCCATTACGGTTCTCTTTGCATATCTCCATCACTCATGTCTAACTGCTACCTATCATGCACCTTGCCAAAACAAAATATTTTACTTTCTCTCTTGTTCATGTAGATTATGTGTCCATGTTACCATCAAAGGCCAAGATCAGTCTTGTGTGTACTGGACTCCATTCTCAGCCAAACCCTCTCCCTTGCTCTTTTTTATCTTAAAAGTTTCCCTCTTTTTTGACTAGTTCTTATTAGCATCAATATATGCTAGGATTTGTTCCATCCTAAAATGAAAAGAACAAGGAAATACATCATACTTCCCCCTGTAAACATTGCCTCAATTTCTCTCCTTCACACAAAACTCCTTAAAAGGATTGTCAATAATCTTATGATCTCTGCCTACAATTTTTCCTCTTTTGTTCTCATTTAAGCAATTCCCATCATAACTTTTTTGCTTCCATCACACAGTTGACATTGCTTTCAAGTAAGACTGACTGTACTCTCCTTCACATGAAATTCAAAGGCTATTTTTAGTTGAAAACTCAAAAATAGAGTAGCATTTGACACAGGTGACCATTTGCTTGCTCCTTGAAACACTTTCTTCACTTAGTATCCAAGACAGAACACTTGCCTGGCTTGATCTGTGCTTTTCTAACCACTCCTTATTAGTCTAATTTGCTGATTCTTCTTTATCTCCAATATTGGATAGCCTTACTATCAGTTTATCAATAGCTTTTTCTTTCCCCCAAATCCTTGGAGGCATCCTTAAACTGCAAGCAAATCCTGTCAACTCTAACTACAAAACGTATTCAGAATTCATTTGATTCTTTCCCCTATATTTTTACTATATTCAATTTTAGGTGAGATCATTCAGTCCCATGGCTTGAAATGCCATGCATATGCTCTTGACCCCCAAATTGAGAGGCCCAGTCTGATCCCTCTCCCAAACTCCAGACTATATCCAATTGCCTCCAGACTATATCCCATATCCTATATCCAATTGTTATGTCCATAATAGCCAACAGCAGGCAGCTTCGTGGCCATGGGAAAGTCACCATGTGGCAGTCCCTGTTCTACCCTCAAGTAGAAAGCAGGGATTTCTAAAGGGCACTGCATAGGTATCAGACTATATCTGATACCTGCATTTGGTTACAGACTCCATCAGTATCTAACACTGAATATATAAGCCAGCCTCCGGACATTCTATCTTTCCTACTTAAGAACAAGTTACTCTATTCTTCCAATTATAAAAGACAAACTCTTGGTGTCATCCTTAACATTCCCCTTGCTCACAGACTAGATTAAATTAGTACTTCTAAAATACACAGAACTAGACCACTGCTACCAATGTAATGTAGACCAATATCATCTCTTTCTTTTATAATATTTTAATATTTTTCATGATAATTCTAACTGGTGTCCATGCTTCTACCCTTGTACACCACCCTTGCTCCAATCTGTTCTCAACCAAGAAGCCTAAATAATTCAAAGTGTTTCACATAACACCACTTCACTGCTAAAAATTATGCAAAGACTTTCCAAAGATTTCACAGTAAAAGCTAAATTTCTTATAATGATCCACATGGTCCTATAGAACCTGTGACTCCAACCCCCTTACCTCCACCCATTACTTCTTTGACCTCAAGCCCTTCCTCATACCCAACCCACGGTTGTTTCTTCCCTGGCACACTTGGCACATTGTTGTCTCAGGGCCCATAAACATGCTGCTCACCTCTCCTGGGATGCTCATCCTGCAGCCACCAGGTCAAATTACCAGAAGATAAGTCATTTTTTAATGCCTTATTTCAATCTATTTCTCACCTCCCAGGGCAGTATTTGGCATGGAGTACTCAGTAAATATATGAATGAATAAGAATACAAATAATAATTTCTATCTGTTTATTGAATCCTTAGGTACAATTCTGTAATTCCATAGAGCAAAGAAAAAAAACAGGCATTAGTTATTTAATAAGAAATTTGAGAGTCCTAGATGGATAAAACTACACAAGTTAATGGGAAACTGGTCTATCAAATATTCCTGTTTTTCCAAGACCACAGACCAAAGTCTACATCTGTAACAGCTATCAGCAGGCAGTTTCGTGGCCATGGGTAAGTCACTATGTGGCAGTGTAGGCCCTTTTCTACCATCAAGTAGAAAGCAGCGATGTCTAAAGAGCAGTGCCTAACACTCAGGACATTCAAAAAATGACTCAATGGGTAAAGGAAAAAAAGCATGAGAAGCTCTTTCCTGTACCTATTTTTATACCCTTTTATATCTTCCTTTGAAAATGATTGTATATATCTGCATGTTTTATAATAGACAGGATGTATTACTAAACTAATGTATGCACTCATATATTTAGTGTGTAAATAAATATAATATACACATAGAGGTATTTTGTTTTGTCTTATCTTTCTAGTCTATTCTAGTTTGGTTCTTAAACATCCCTATGTTACTTAGACTTTCTACCACTGTGACAAATACCTTAGAGAAATAATTTAAAAGGAGAAAAGGCTTGTTTTGGGTCACAGAGACCTGTTTTGGAGATTTTAATTCATGACCAGCTTGCGCCATTGTTGTGGACCTGCGGTGAGACAGAACTTTGTGGCTCTCAAGCAAAGTTATTTACTTCATGGTAGACAGGAAGGAAAATGCCTTGCACTAGTGAACTTCCTCCTTCCCTTTTAGTTACATCTGGGACCCCAGTCAGTTGGATGGTGCTGCCCACATTCAGAGTGTTTCTTCTTCTCTAATTATCTTTGAAAACGCCCTTACAGACACATCCCAGAGTGTGCTATGCTAATCTCCAAAGTGGTTCAAATCCAATTTTAAATTGATGATCAAGATTAAACATCACCTGGTGGTGGGTGAATGATCTTTCTGATATGTTGTTGAATTTGGTTTGCCATTATTTTATTGAGGATTTTTGCAGTAGTGTTCATTAAGGAGATTGGCTTGTAGTTCTCCTTTTTGGATGTGCCCTTGTTCGGTTTTGGGAGGAGTGTAATAGTGACTTCATAGAATGAGTTAGGCAGTGTTTCTTCCCTTTCTAATTCATGGAAAAGTTTAAGGAGTGTTAGTATTAGTTCTTCTTTGAAGGTCTGGCAGAATTCAGCTGAGAATCCATCAGGCACTGGACTTTTCTTTTTTGTGGGAGATTTTTATTCCTTCAATTTCATTAAGTATTATAGATCTGTTTAGGTGGTTAATATCCTCTTGGTTCAGTTTTGGATGGTCATAAGTATCTAAAAATTTGACTATTTCTTCAAGATTTTCAAATTTATTGGAATTTAGGTTCTCAGAGTACTCTCTGATGATTCCCTGGATTTCTTTGGTGTTTGTTTTTATCACCCCATTTTCATTTCTGGTTCTACTGATTTGAGTTTTTTTCCCTCCTCAGATTTGCCAAGGGTTTGTCAATCTTGCATATTTTTTCAAAGAACCAGCTTTTTGTTTCATTGATTCTTTGTATTTTTTTTTGTCTCTATTTCATTAATTTTGGCCTTTATTTTTATTATTTCTCCCCTTTTGCTTGTTTTGGGTTTTGCTTGTTCTTGTTTTTCTATGAGTTTGAAATGGAGCATTAGGTTGTTTATTTGAGATTTTTCTGTCCTTTTAATATATGTACTCATGGCTATAAACTTTCCTCTTAGGACTGCCTTTGCTGTGTCCCATAGGTTCTGGTAGGTGGTGTTTTCATTTTCATTAACTTCCAGGAAACTTTTTATTTCCTCTCTTATTTCTGCTGCGACCCATTGATAAAACATATCAGAAAAATCATTCACCATAACAAAGTCAGCTTCATCCCAGGGATGTAGGGATGGTTCAACATACACAAATCAATAAATGTAATACAGCACATTAATAGAAGCAAAGACAAAAACCACAGGATCATCTCAATAGATGCAAGAAAATCTTGGATAAGATTCAACACCACTTCATGATAAAAGCTCTAAGAAAATGAGGAATAGAAGGAATGTGCCTCCAGATGAATGGATTAAGAAAATGTGGTATCTATAAACAATGGAATTCTATGCAGCCATGAAGAAGAATGAAATGTTATCATTCGCTGGTAAATGGATGGAACTGGAGAACATCATTCTGAGTGAGGTTAGCCTGGCCCAAAAGACCAAAAATCGTATGTTCTCCCTCATATGTGGACATTAGATCAAGGGCAAACACAACAAGGGGATTGGACTATGAGCACATGATAAAAGCGAGAGCACACAAGGGAGGGGTGAGGATAGGTGAGACACCTAAAAAACTAGCTAGCATTTGTTGCCCTTAATGCAGAGAAACTAAAGCAGATACCTTAAAGCAACTGAGGCCAATAGGAAAAGGGGAACAGGTACTAGAGAAAAGGTTAGATCAAAAAGAATTAACCTAGAAGGTAACACCCATGCACAGGAAATCAATGTGAGTCAATGCCCTGTATAGCTATCCTTATCTCAACCAGCAAAACCCCTTGCTCCTTCCTATTATTGCTTATACTCTCTCTACAACAAAATTAGAAATAAGGGCAAAATAGTTTCTGCTGGGTATTGAAGGGGGGGAGCGGGAGGGGGTGGAGTGGGTGGTAAGGGAGGGGGTGGGGGCAGGGGGGAGAAATGAACCAAGCCTTGTATGCACATATGAATAATAAAAGAAAAATAAAAAAAAAAAGAAGGAATGTGCCTCAACACTATAAAGGCTATATATGACAAACCCACAGTCAACATCATACTTAATGGGGAAAAAATGAAACCATTCCCCCTAAACTCAGGTACAAGGCCAGGGTACCCACTCTCCCCACTTGTATTCAAGTCTTGGAATTCCTAGCTAGAGCAATAAGGCAAGGAGAAGAAATAAAAAGAATACAAATGGGTAAAGAAACAGTCAAAATATCCCTACTTGCAGAGGACATGATCCTGTAACTCAAAGACTCAAAAAATTCCACCCAAAAACCTCTAGATACCATAAACAACTTCAGCAATGTAGTAGGATACAAAATCAACTAACAAAAATCAGTAGCCTTTCTATACACCAACAATGCACAAATTGAGAAAAAAATACAGGAAAACGATTCCATTTACAGTAGCCTCAAAAAAAAAAAAATTAAACACCTAGGAGTAAACTTAACGAAGGACATAAATGACCTCTTCACAGAGAACTACAAACCACTGAAGAAAGAGAATGAGGAAGACTACAGAAGATGAAAAGATCTCTCATGCTCATGGATTGATAGAATCAGCATAGTAAAACTGGCTATGCTAACAAAAGCAATCTACATGTTCAACACAGTTCTCATCAAAATCCCAATGACATTCATCACAGAGATTGAAAAATCTACCCTAAAGTTCATTTGAAAACATAAGAGACCACAAAAATAGCCAAGGCAATACTGAGCAAAAAGACCAACACTGGAGGTATCACAATACCTGACTTCAAACTATACTACAGAGCCATAGCAATAAAAACAGCAGAAGACCAGTGGAACAGAATAGAGGACCCAGATATGAATACACACAGCTATGCCCACCTTGTTTTTGACAAAGGTATCAAAAACATACAATGGAGAAAAGACAGCCTCTTCAACAAATGGTACTGGGAAAAGTGGCTATCTGCCTGCAGAAAACTGAAACTAGATCCATGCCATCACCCTGTACTAGTATCAACTCAAAGTGAATTAAGGATCTTAATATCAGACATGAAACCTTGCAGTTAGTACATGAAAGAGCAGAGAACACCCTAGAAACACTAGGTTTAAGCAAGGACTTCCTTAGTAGAATTCCAGAAGCCCAGCAACTAAGAGAAAGGATGGACAAATGGGACTACATGAAATTAAAAAGCTTCTGCACAGCAAAAGAAATGGTCTCTAAACTGAAGAGACCACCCACAGAGTGGGAGAAAACATTTGTTAGCTATACATCAGACAAAGAACTGATAACTAGAATACACAGAGAGCTCAAAAAGCTAAACTCCCCAAAACTCAATGAACCAATAAAGAAGTTGGCAACTGAACTAAACAGAAGTTTTTCAAAGGAGGAAATCCAAACAGCCAAAACACACATGAAAAAAAAAGCTCACTATCCCTGGCCATAAAGGAAATACAAATCAAAACAACACTAAGATTCCACCTCACCCAATGGCTATCATCAAGAACACCACCACCAACAAATGCTGGCGAGGATGCGGCGAAAAAGGAACCCTCATACACTGCTAGTGGGAATATAAGCTAGTAAAATCACTATAGAAAACACTACAGAGGCTCCTTAAAAAAACTAAACATAGATCTGCCATATGATCCAGCAATAATGCTTCTAGGGATATACCTGAAGGAACATGACTCAGGTTACACCAAAGGCACTTGCACACCCATGTTTATTGCAGCACTATTTACAATAGCCAAGTTATGGAAACAGCCAAGATGCCCCACAACTGACAAATGAATCAAGAAAATGTGGTATTTATACACAATGGAATTTTACTCAGCCACAAAGAACAATGAAATTTTATCATTCAAAAGTAAATGGATGGAACTATGACCATCTTCTTAAGCATAGATAGTCAGGCTCAGAAGGTCAAAAATCACATGTTCTCCTATGCGGATTATAGACCCAAAATAAATGCAGTAATATTATTGGACATGGGTCACACACTAAGGGGAGAACACGCACGGGAGAAATAGGGAAAGTAAAGCAAACCTAAAACTTAAATGTTGTTGATATGGTCCCTGTTGAGGAGCGAATAAAGTAATCTCAAATTAACAGAGGCCACTATGGGAAGGGGACCAAGAAAGAGCAAAGAGGTCTGGCAGAAATGAACCAATGTGGATTGCAATACACAGGTGCATGGAAGCAACACTAGGGAATCTCTCTGTATAGCTGTCTTTATCCCAAAGTAGCAAAAATGGTGTGTCTTTCTTGTTACCTCTTATGGTTTCTCTTCAACAAAATCAGAAAAGATGGCGGAACAGGTTCTGCTGGGAAGCTGGGGGTTGGGAGGGGGAGAGGGGAAGTGGCACAAACAATATATACACATGTAAATAAATGTAAAAACGATAAAAAAAAAAAAAGATTAAACATCACTATCTCCCAAAATCCCATATGTTGAAGGCTTTTTTTTTTTTCCCATTTGGATACAAATGTGCCTTTTTTTTTTTTCATTTTTCTTTTATTATTCATATGTGCATACAAGGCTTGGTTCATTTCTCCCCCCTGCCCCCACCCCCTCCCTTACCACCCACTCCGCCCCCTCCCTCTCCCCCCCCTCAATACCCAGCAGAAACTATTTTGCCCTTATTTCTAATTTTGTTGTAGAGAGAGTATAAGCAATAATAGGAAGGAACAAGGGTTTTTGCTGGTTGAGATAAGGATAGCTATACAGGGCATTGACTCACATTGATTTCCTGTGCGTGGGTGTTACCTTCTAGGTTAGTTCTTTTTGATCTAACCTTTTCTCTAGTACTTGTTCCCCTTTTCCTATTGGCGTCAATTGCTTTAAGGTATCTGCTTTAGTTTCTCTGCATTAAGGGCAACAAATGCTAGCTAGTTTTTTAGGTGTCTTACCTATCCTCACCCCTTCCTTGTGTGCTCTCGCTTTTAGCATGTGCTCATAGTCCAATCCCCTTGTTGTGTTTGCCCTTGATCTAATGTCCACATATGAGGGAGAACATATGATTTTTGGTCTTTTGGGCCAGGCTAACCTCACTCAGAATGATTTTCTCCAATTCCATCCATTTACCAGCGAATGATAACATTTCGTTCTTCTTCATGGCTGCATAAAATTCCATTGTGTATAGAAACCACATTTTCTTAATCCATTCTTCAGTGCTGGGGCATCTTGGCTGTTTCCATAACTTGGCTATTGTGAATAGTGCCGCAATAAACATGGATGTGCAGGTGCCTCTGGAGTAACAGTCTTTTGGGTATATCCCCAAGAGTGGTATTGCTGGATCAAATGGTAGATCGATGTCCAGCTTTTTAAATAGCCTCCAAATTTTTTTCCAGAGTGGTTGTACTAGTCTACATTCCCACCAACAGTGTAAGAGGGTTCCTTTTTCCCCGCATCCTCACCAACACCTGTTGTTGGTGGTGTTGCTGATGATGGCTATTCTAACAGGGGTGAGGTGGAATCTTAGCGTGGTTTTAATTTGCATTTCCTTTATTGCTAGAGATGGTGAGCATTTTTTCATGTGTTTTCTGGCCATTTGAATTTCTTCTTTTGAGAAAGTTCTGTTTAGTTCACGTGCCCATTTCTTTATTGGTTCATTAGTTTTGGGAGAATTTAGTTTTTTAAGTTCCCTGTATATTCTGAAATACCACATTTTCTTGATTGGAGACCATCATCTTAAGTGAAGTTAGCCAGGTTCAGAAAGGTAAAGGCCACATGTTTTCTCTTATATGAGGCATGTAGACCTATACAAATACAAGCAATATTATGAAAAACTGGTCATACTAAATGGAGGTCATATATGAAAGAAGGAAGGTAAAAGAAGGAAGTTAAAAAAGGTGAATATGATTGATATACCTCTTATACAAGAATGAATATAGAATTGTTAAAGCTACTGAAATCATCATTAAGAAAGGGACTAAGGTAGAAAAAAGAAAAATAGAGGAGACAAACCAATTCCGGTTATAATACATATATATAAGGAAATGTCAAAAAGGAACTCCCTTTGGAGCTACCTTAAGCAAACAAAATTGACATTTTTTTTTCTTTCACAAAATCAGTGAACAGGAGAGCAGAACAGGTCTTGCCTGGAGGGGGGTGGTGTTGGTACCCTGTGGGAGGTAGGAGGATATGGGGAAAGGGTGTAGGATGGTGAATATGGTAAAAATACTTTGTACATGTGTATATAAATGGAAAAATGAGACCTACTGAAACTATTCCAGGAAGTGGGGGAGAGGGGATAAAGGAGAATAATGAAGGGGGTGAATTCAAGTATGATACATTTGATATATTCTAAGAACTTTTGTAAAGAAAAAAAAAGAAAGAAAGAAACTGTCCTGTGGGCTGAGATATGGCTCAAGTGCCTAGCAAGCACAAGGCCCTAAACTGAAACCCTAGTGTGGCCAAAAGAGAAGAAGAAAGAAACTATCCTTAGAATGTATAGGAACAGAAACATCACAATCCCAACAATCAACTTTTTTGCTGTAACAGTTTCTTGAATGCATTAACTGAAAATAGTTCATTCCTTTTCTAAATTAAGGAATACATTTTTATCATGTCCTATAGATTTTACAAAGATTAGAATTGGGTCCTACCAACAAAATTAAAAATTAACAATAGCAAAATTATAAGATGATATTTCTATGTCAAAGAAATAAGACGTTATGTACTTATGTTTTAAAATAGTGCGTTCTCCAAGTGCATTTATCCATCAATTCTTTTATTCATTCACTCATCAAAAGTCTAGATGTGGTGCCACATGTCCATAATCCCAGCATTAGGGAGGCTGAGGTAGGTAGATCAGGAGTTTCAGCCTTGCCTGAGTCACAGAGCCAGTTGAAGGCCAACCTAGACTATACAGAGACCTTACCTTAAAAAAAAAAAAATGTGAATTGTCATTGGGTGTGGTGGCACTTACTGTAATCCTAGCACTTGGAAGGAAGAGGCAGGAAGATCACAAGTTCAAGATCAGCCTAAGCCATATAACAAGACCTTGTCTCAAAAACAAACAAAAAGTGAATTGAGCTTTATTGGAATATTTACACCCCTCTCTCAGGAACTTTTCAATTATAAACAATTTCTGGATACTTCTAGTCAGACTAGGTTTAAAAAAGTAACATTAAGTATTAGTACTGAGTGCTAATGAAAGGTTTCTCTCTCCTCAAAGCAAAGCATTTCTGAATAATGGCTATTGTACCAGATGTTCTTTCAAAATTCCACTTACAGTATCATTAAATGCTAGGTAAGTCATTGGAAATGTTTGATGTACATACATTTCAACGAAATTTCTTCCTCTTAGCTTAGCTTACTTGGCTATAATGATAGCTCCCCAATGCATTGAAGTGCTGCCCTCTGGATATCTACTCCTTACCTTCCTAGCCTGTTTCCTGCTCTGATTTTGCTTTGTATTTCACTGAGGAGAAAAACAACAACCAGAAGAAAATTTACACCAACTTCCAAGGCCATGCTGATTTTTTTTTTTTTTTTGGTGGTACTGCAGTTCAAACACAGGGCTTCTGCTTGCCAGGCAAGTGCTCTAGCACTTGAGCTACACCTCCAGCCTATTTTGCTCTAGCTATTTTTGAGATAGGTTCTGGATATTGCCAAGGCCAGCCTGGACCACAATTCTATTTTATGCTCACCACCACTGCTGGGATGACACACATACTGCACCTCGCCCAGCTTTTTTCAGTTGAGATGGGATCTTGTGAACTTTTTTCCTGGAGCTGGCCTGGAACTGTGATCCTCCAGATCTCAGCCTCCCAAATAGTGAGAATTACAAGAATGAGCCACTGGTGTCAGGCCACTGTGACCTTTTTGCCTACACCTTGGCCATTTATATTCCCTCTTTCCCATTAGTCCTTGGGAAAATGATCACCTACTCACTTCTAAAGGATAGTGTTCTAACAATTCTTGTCTCAATCCAAAACAATGATTTCCCCCTTTACTCAATATGTATTATAATTTCCTAGTGCTTTAAAAAACAAAGATGAAACACAAAACAGAAACATCCATATCTCCCTTACTCTTAACACAAAACTTCCTTGACAGAGTTCTCAAGAAATGATTGCCACCTCCCATTCTTACCCCACTTCCATTAGGCTTTCATTCCCTACTTCAGGGCTATGAAACTCTACTCTAGGACTCCATCCATACCCAGAGCCCAGGAGTTTGACATACAGACATCAGAAAGGTTAATGCCTTCCACCTCTGATGAGCTACTCCTCCTATCTCTTCCATTTGTAGCTTGGGCTCCCACTACTACTGCCTTAGCCCAGGCTCTAATATGTTCCTTAGTCTATTTCAACAGACTTCTAAGGGACCACTGACCCTCTACTTTTGCCACCCTTTCTCCCCACTCTCCTGCCAGTTTTTACTTTGCAGAGTTTCAATGAAAACTCTCCAATAGATCTTCACTCCTTACAAATTAAAGTCTAAACATTTATCCTGAAGTGACATGGATGAATTACTCCAAGTCATGTAATACATGCCCCCAAATGACACAAGAGACAGTCTAATTGGGGCATTTTTTTCATATAATTTATTGAGCTCTTGTTTTTTATTTTATAGGACTAGACTATCCCCAGAGAAGAAAACTTAGATAATTTTCATACATATATTTCTTTCAAAACACAAATTGTCTCTCTCCTTTATTGAAACTCCAGTTTTTTCATGGAGAAAAATGAAAAATACTTATCAAGACCTTCAGCATAGTCTGTATTCTAAGCATATCTTTACATTTTTCTCTCTTGCTTCGGTATGTGTTCCTCACATACCAAATGCTTTCAGTGCCTTGAAAGGTTACCCATGTGTAACTTTGAAGTTTCACACATGGTGTTCTCCCTGTCTGGGATGCATTTCAACTTCATTTTTGTCAGAGTGGGGTTTTATTGTTTTTCAGCATGGTGTAAAAGAGTATAAATAAAAAGCAGCCACTTCTCCAGAAGGAAGAAGGATTTAGGCTAAGTTGATCCCATACAAGCTGGCAACTATAATTCATGAGATAGTTGGGCACTTCAACAATTGTCCACTCCAAACAGATCTTACACTCTTCTCTAGCAGTGCCCTGCTAGGTTAAAAACCAAAACCAGTACTCAAACCCAACATTTCAGAACAAAAAACTGACATCTCATCCAAATAAAAATCAAATCACAATGTTTAGATTTTTAAAATAGAATTATTTGTCATGCACAGTGGTGTTCCTCACCTGTAATATTGGCACAGGATGCTAAGGTGGGAGGATTGCAGGTTCAAGGCCAGCCTGCACTATGAAGTGAGACCCTGTCTCAAAATTTAAGAAATAAAAATAAAAACTTGTTCATGATGCTGTTCTGGTGTACTATCGTGATGATATTTCCATTAATTAATGTGTGAATTACATCAGAGAGAGAAATTAATAGGAAAAATATAAAGTCTAAATCACACTAAAATATATTAAGAATTATTACAGGATTATTGTGACAATTAAATAAGCAAAGGTTGAATTATTTATAAATGTTTGCCCAGATTCTTCTCAGTCTTTAGTAGTTATCCACACTTGGATTCCAAGTTTCAGCTTTTAATTCAGAGAAGTGCTGGATCATTGTTCCCAAAGCATTCCCCCAATAAGGTCAGTCCCAATCAGACTTTCATGCTGAATTCGTCCCCCCCACCCCCACCCCAGCTTTTTTTTTGGCTGTACTGGGATTTCAACTTAGGGCCTCATGCTTACTAGGCAGGTGCTCTATAACTTGAGTCATTCCTCCAACCCCTCCTGAGGTCAACTGTGGTTTGAAAATGATAAATGAAAAACTCCAGAAATAAACATTTCATAAGTTTTAAATTGCATGCTGTCCTGAGTAGCATGATGAAATCTCGCCTCATCTCCATCTGTCCATCCTGGATGTGAGTCTCCTGTCCAGTATAAACATAGTATATACACTATTCACCCATTAGTTACTAAGCAGCCATCTGTATTATCAGCTCAAGGTCCTGCTATTGCAGTACTGTCAAACAAATAATTCTTATTGTACTTAATAATGGCCACAAAGTGCAAGATATGTGATGCTGGCAATCTGAATACACCACAAAGAAGACATGAGTGTTTCCTGTAAGTGAAAAGGTGACAATAAAATACCTAAAACACCAAGAGAACATATTCATATAACTTGTATTATGGTAAATTATTGAAATTGTTTTATTATTAGTTAATCTTTTACAAGTCCTAATTTATAAGTTAAACTTTATCAGAACAGGGTCCAGGAGGTATAACTCAGTGGTAGATAATTTTCCTGACATGCCCAAGGCCCTGGGGTTGATTCCCAGTACCACAGAAAAACAATAAAAACTAAAAAAGGAAGAAAACATAGTATATGTGGGGTTTAGTAATATCCTTGGTTTCAGTCATTCACTGGGATTCCTGAAACATATCCTCAGCAAATAAGGGATGACTACTTGTAATTGTGAGCTTAGATACAAATTTTGGAAAGCAATTTCTCAACATTTTTGAACCCAGGCCTATGTTTCATTAAATGTATCTCTTTAAACCACATATAACCGTAGCAATTCTGATAAGCAATTCTTTCCTCAGGTGGTGAGAAAAGTAGTTATCAGATTTGTTTGTTTATGTATTTATGTATGTATGCATATATGTATGTTATTTTTGATCTTCTTCTCTCCAAACTGTTAGGTGGTAGGAGCAAGTATAACTCAATTCACTACTGCAAAATTAAACTCTTTATTACAATAGTGCTTATAATTTTTAAATTCTGTAATCTAAAATAGCTATGAAAAGTAGCTGCTGTGTATCTTCATATAGTATCATTCTTCTATTTTTATTTTTCTTCCATGACTTAAGCTCATACTTAGTTGATGTATCCTGCCACATTTCCATCCTTAGCATCCTTCTTAATCTCTTTCCTCTGTAACTAAAACATCTATGTCACAGAATCAATTTCTTCAATGTCTGCCCTCTCAGGTCATCTCTGTCATTTTCACTATTAGTATATTAATTTATAGCTCTCTACTTAGAAGCTATATATGAGTGTGCATACTCCCATTTGCCAATCATTAACCTGTGTGTGTGCTTCTTTTTATTTTACCTTTCTTGGAAGGACCTGAACTTAATCATTTTTCTTTTTTTTTTAACCAAAGCAAAGCAGCTTATGGCATTTGTAATTCCACTTATATAAATGAGATGCTACTAAACCGAACCATTTTTTTCTGCTCAAGAGATCATTTGGGGGCAAAAAATTGGCATTTCAAGTTACAAAAAATCAGATGAATTTCTCCGAAATATTTGTCAAAAGTATTCAAGTAAGTCATATTCTCTGTATAATAACAAAACATAACCAAAGAATGTAACATTTTGGGATTAGGTAGATAGATAGATAGACAGACAAGAGAGTATACACATATTCATCCTAACCCTAAGAAAGGTGAATAAGGGAAAGAATATAAATTTATTCTTAATTATGTATGAAACCAAATGTGGGCTCTTTGAATTCGATAATATAATAAAGACGAATATTGTTATTTGGTTGATACTCATTATTCTTAGTATTTTTCGAGAGTATAATCAAGCCAATTTTACCAAGCTAATGACTACTTCTCAGCTATATATGAAAAGCTGAAGTCATCTGAATTGTTAGTTATGTAGTAATTTTAAATTGCAAATAATTTCATATACTTCTTTACTGTAGTCAAGGAAAAGTATATTCTTGTCAGACGAGAAAGCAGAATCTTGCTGAAGGACAATAATTAAAACTCTTCCTAAAGCATCATAGCACAAGCTTTTCCTCAAAGATAAGTTTTCATTTTTTTTTAAAAAAAGTTTTCTAAATTGTTTGACATACCATTTCCTGTCTCCATAATTCGATGTCTTTAAATTATGACAAGTTTCTCAGAAAGCAATGGACATTCTTTTTGACATTTGAAAAATGTTTTTTAAAAGAATGTAATATATATGTTGAAATTGATAAAAGTAAATTATCTAGTAAGTAAGCAATAAGAAAGGAAAAGAAGTAGAAAGCAACCAAAAGAACATCTGAAGGAATACAAATATTAATACTCTTCAAAGTATAAGGGGACAAATAATTTGAAAAAAAGTAAGATAAATATAAATATGAAGGATGAGGAAGAAGAAAGATAATATAACAGAAACTATTCTAAGAACATAAAAGGAACAATGGGCTTAAATGAAGAACATGTGGTCTTCCTGCATATGAAAAATTATGTGAATTATGAATGTTAAGATATTAGAAAATAATACTCGAGTTACAGTTGAATTTTATTAAATACATTTTATGACTTTTATAAAAGAAAATTTAATCACTGTATCCTTTAAAACAATATGTCTTAAACACTGCTAATCTGGTAAAATACAAAGTAAAATCTGTTCTTGTGTTATTAGTGAATGTGATGTGCTCCTGGGCACTGAATTACTCCCTACCACCACCCCAGGACTATTGCACTTCTTTCTTTACACCGAATCAGCATGATGTTTAGATTACTTATTTTGGCAGCCAGAAAGACATTTGCTAGAAAGGCATTAGGATATATAGGCTCACTTAAAGCTATTGATTAATTTTCATTACTTATCCATTGGCATTTACAGAAGGTATTTCCAGATCATTGCTTTGGGTATGGCAGGTCATCAGTTCTTTAGTCTGTAGCTTGAATGCTGTTGTCAAACTAAAATATCAGGTCTTTTGTTAAGCAGTTCTCTCTCACTACTTGCCCCAGCCATAGGCATAATGCCTGTACTGGCAGTAATATATTTATTGTTGAGGCAGACTAGGAAAGGAAAAGATTGGGACTCTTAAACATGTATTACTAATATATGTGTTTCGGATTAAACATTTTCTCTCGGAACCTCTCTTTCAATTACGAAATAATTTTAACAGCCTGCCAGGGCTCCTTTTCAATTGCAAATATGCACAAAGTGACCCTTCACTCTAGCCCAGGGACCACTCAAGTCCCTCCCCACTGAATCAGGAACAGCCCAAATCTTTCCCCTCCCACAGGTTATGCAGGTGGGGCTTAGAGCACCTTGAAACAGAGACTCTGCTTCCTGGTTCCATCTGGCCCACCTAGCTAGATGGGGTCATCACTGCTTGTTGTAATGCCTTTCCCTTACCTTTAATACACTCTATTACCTCCCAAGCTACATCCATGTAACATGCCTGGTTTCTTTGATGCCGGGACACAAAGAATTTGGAAGTCTTCTGATTAGAGACTACATGAGCCTTCATTATTAAAATTAAAATTGCTGTATGAACCTATTTACCAATCACTCCAGCTGAGTGTTGATCTTAAGCCTTCTTGGGGTGTCTCCCTTTATAGGCTCTCCAATCACCGATACACATCTTCACTATGTCAGTGTTCACTTGGTGAGGAAGTGGTCTTACCCCAGCTTGAGTTTCTTAAAGGCAAAAAGTAGTATTATTAACAGTGTAGGCAGAAACCACATTTATATTATAAATGTGAAAGTACAGAAAAATGTCCACAACAATTATTAAGTTGGTTATTTGGGAGAACTAGAAGGTGGAGGTGATGAATTAAGGACTTTAGATTTTGCCACCCTCCCAGTCTTTCCCCTAATTTTTTACTTTTGCCTCTCTCTCAGTCTTTTCAATAATCTTATTAAATCCATCCTTTCCACATGATATTCTCTGTAATGTCCCTACTCAACTGTTTATATGAACTGACTTAGATCTAAGAAGAAAATGCAGAGGCTGGTCCCAGGAGATCAGGGATCTAGATCATTTTCAAGATGAGGAAGAGATGACTTTAAATATAGTAATCAAATTTGTTTTAAACATAGTAATCAAAAATGTCATATTACCTTCTGCACAAGGGAGATATACTCATTTTTAGTATACCTTCTATGTTTGTCAGACTACTACTAGATTTTTCCCTCCAATCAAAGAACTTTACCAGGGGATGCTTTTAATTTTGAATAGTTTTCCTCAGTCACATTAAATAATTTGGGAGTCCATCATTTAATATAAAAGTTAACCATTATTGGCAAATTTGTATATTCTAGATAGTACTCTACATTCTTACTCATCTTCACAACTTAAAGAGGCAGATAGTATTGTCTTTATTTTCACTGGAGCAATCAAGACATGGGAAGATTCAAATGCTAGCACTAGAAGCCAACTCTAACTCCAGAGCCTGTTTCTTTCACTATCACCTCACACTGGCCTCACGTGAGACCCGAATCAAGTTTCCTTTTAAAAATCCTATTTGTTGAATGGAAGTGTCTCTGGCCCTTTCCTGCATAATTATAACAAACTTTACTCAAGTCAGGTTGAAAGATTTTAGCACGTCGTAAAATAAAAAATAACTTTTAAAAAGAATGAAATTTAAAATGTTTATACTGAAACAGGGTCATGCCTCAAATTTACCTCCTGCCTCCACCTCATTGAGTAACTGGGATTACAGGTGTGCAACACCACTTCCAGATTTAAAACATTTAATTTTGAACTCTCATTAGGGAATGAGTTTCCTCTTTGTAGAACACAACTTATTACGATGTACCATTTTTCTATGAGGCAAGACACATACGTATTTGTACCTATTTTCAGGCTGTCATATATACAATATACACACAGTTTAAATGTGACACAACGTGTTGTATTTCCCCATCTTCTTTAACATATTTCAAATGTAACAACTTGATAACTTTTTATTATGTAGTATTTGTAAAGTCAGACAGATATATGAAGAAAACTAAAAAAATGTTTTCAGTGTAACTGAGGATTACCCCATTGAGAATAGGGAAAAACTCTATCATATAGTTGAAAGAACTATAGAACTAATAGAATGGGATTTTGAAACAATACTTGATACTGTGCTATTTGTGGCAAGTAATATTCTGTAAGAAAAAATTTAATTATGAAAATACACAAAATTTGACTTTAAAAAATTCTTAACACTAAACTTTCTATTTATTTATTTATTGTGATAGTGGGGTTTGAATTCAGGTCCTACACCTTGAGCCACTCCACCAGCCCTTTTTTGTGAAGGGTTTTTTTCTAGACAGGGTCTTGCAAACTATTGGCAGGAGCTGGCTTCAAACCACAATCCTTGATCTCTGCCTTCTGAGTAGCTAGGATTACAGGCATGAGCCAGCTTCTCTTCATCTTTGAAAGGTACCCTGAAGAACAGTTTTCAACTCCTCCATCCCCCAGATGAAGCCAGTAGGCAGATGGTATAAAACTCCACTGATGAACTCTATTTTGCCTTTGCCCTTAAGAGTTATGCAACCTACAGACTTAACAATCTTAAAAAAAAAAATGGAGATGATTAATACCCATTAAAAAAAAAACATTTACATTAGTTTCTTTAAATGATTCCAGGCTCCATAAATTATAAGAACTAAAAAGACATTGATGAGGATGGCTTTGTTACATGTTCAGAAAATCTGGTTTGTTTTCAAAGCCATGGTCATTCAGCTGCCTCTAGGAATACTGGGATAACTAGTTAAATAATGACATTGCCCTAGTCTTCCAAACCTGCCTTTCAGATGGTCAGTGATGTTTGTGATTGCCTCATCCTAGGGGGTATGTGCTCAGTGTGTTTCAATGTGGCCTACTAAGGCTGTGTGTAGTGGTAATGCTCACGCGTCACTGTGTCCACTGGGCTGGGTCCTCTATCTGCGTGTTGCCTTGCAGATCTTTTTTGACCTTTTCATTTGCAGACCAAGCCAGAGGGTCTGTTTTAATTGGCTTTGGACAGACATGGATACTAGAGTGTATGTGCTGTCACGTTCTGTGAATGGGAAATGCAGAAAGCTAGCTTTCCTCTGAATGAGATGGACCTAAGACAGGTAGGTCATCCAGATGGGAAGAGCTCAACAGGGTTACTCAGCCATGCTTTTTTCTATATGAAAGAACTCTCCTTATTTAAATTTTAAAAGGTAGAAAAAATAAAATAAAAAAAAACTGAACATGCTTTCTCAAAATCAATCAAAAAGACTGATGAAATAACATAAATGTTTTTAGTCAATACAATTTGGTTAAGGTGGCAGCTAGACACAAGTTTCACAGAGACAAAATTTCTTAATTTTGTTCCCTGGCATATACACTGTCTCCAGCAATGTCTAGAATATATTAATGTTTGTTCCTGACAAAATTCCAGATTCTATGTTTGAAAGTCTGTGGACACATAGAAAAGGAAGCAGTGATCACAAGGAGGCAGTATCGATTCACAAAGACCAAGTAGGCTCAAGTTCCCAAAATAGAGAAGAATAAAAATTACCTCAAATCATCTGGCAAATTTCACATGAACGGTCTGTATAAACAACATGGCGCGTAAGAACCAGACATTTCACAATAAAATGAATGTGTAGCTGGTTGAATGAGAGCACTATGCTGCTAAAAAGATCAGTACCAAATTGGATATAGTTTTGCCTCACCGACATTTTTTTCCAATCTCACTTATAAACAGAAAGCAATTTTATTAAATTTGCCCATGTCAAAAAAACTAAAGAACAGCCCAAGTAAAATAATAATTAAAATAACATTTAAAATTATCAAAAGCAAACATATGAATTGAGGTTAACTATAAAAGTTCAAAATGAAGGGGTTCCTCTTTACATTAAGGTTGGAATTTTCACTTTCCAACTGAGTGAAGAGCATATGATTGCCATAGAAACAAACTTTACTGCATATTTGCTAAACCAGTGCATATACATGCCTACAGTGCATATACATAACTTGAATTCTTCATAATTTATGTACTAAAGTTTCTTATAGGGATATGGCAACCATTGGAATACACTGAAAAACTAGACCCGCATTTGAAACCTTTCCACATTGGTCTTTGAATACTTAGAATAGCTTTTCACTATTACATCCTAGAAATCAGTTTTAAATGCAGTCTAATTTCGCTGAGGGCATGGAAAATAGGTGCTATTATTTCTATCTTTAGGATTCTATGGGGAGAAGAGACATCTCAAAACAAAATACTAAGTAATTCCATTTTGCTATTAACTACTATTTCTTTTGTTCCATTACAGATGTAGAAAGCCACAATCAATGAGAGAAGGGCCTTTTTTTAAAGCATCTCAGGTAGGTATAATGAAAATGGCCCACATCATGGCTTTGAGAACTGCCTTAGATGATATAAGGGTTTCTCAATCAGGCTTCTGATAGATGCTCCATTTTTATTTACCTTCTGGTGACAGAAAATATCATATAACTGTAAAAACCTAGTGGAATTAAGAGCCCTGTTACTCACTAGTGTTACTTCTTGTAAGACACTTAACCCTGCTAAGCTTCAATATCCCCATATGCAGAATGATTGCTGTTGTCAGCACTTAACATCATGCCAGGTAAATGACAGGCATTCAATAAATAAAAAATTCTACTTATTTTGAGGCCTAGTACATGCTACATTGCCAGTAAGGCTTTCTTTGTATTTCCATGCAGGCCTTCTTCTCTGAGGGAGTGGCTCAAGTGGTTGAACACCTGCCTAACAAGTCAAACCCCAGTATTGCCACACATACACTCACAAAAAAATTCAGAATGATTTTATAAAGATGTTAAACAGGATGTTTAAGAAAATATTAAAAATAACATTATCTTTAGTGTTTGTTGTTCTGAAATGTTTATAATAATGTAAAAATTTGCTAACTCCTATTTTAAGCACTTTCACTTCACTAACAATAAAAAATTTAAAAATGCTTTAAAAACTAAATTTTATCTGAAGTATAGGATGTAAATATTTTCTTCTCATCACAAAGATACTTTGGTCTGCACATTAAAATTGATGAGAATTTTTTGTGAATTAGTCCAAATTATATAATTACTACTTCCGACATTGTTTTAATGGATTCTTAAAAAAAAAAAAAAAAAAGCAACGAGCTTAGTGTGAGAGCCTGTCTAGCAAGAGCAAGGCCCTAAGTTCAAACCTAGTGCCGCACACAAAAAATAACAGCAGCTTACTTCTGAAATCAGGTTAATGGAACTGAGTCATGGAGAGTTGTTGCAGCTGCAAGCACTGCTCAATTTATTACCCACATGTTCAAACAAAAATCCCTAAATATTAGATATTCCTGATTCTTAAGTAAAAGTCAGAATGGCTTTTAAGACTACATGAAATAATTTTTTTCATATTCTGAAATTTGCGTAATTCAGTATTAATATGTTCATATTATTTTTATATCTAACTTTTTCTATTTCATCCTTAATATGCAAGTCCTAACTTTTGGCCCTATTTATGAAAACTTTATTGGTTTCCCTTTATTCAATCAAATATATTTATACCTACACTGCTAAGTGCTACGGAGCAATTTTTAAAATCACTGACAAACTACAAATATTGCAATGGAATAACCCTACGATTTAGATACCTTCTAAAGACAAGATTTATCTTCTGGCGACTTTTAAATCAAGGAAAGAAACACATCTTGCACTACTGATATTATTTACACAGAAAGGTCTCTTTTTGACTAGTTTTCCATAAATTATTAAATTATCAGAAAGTACTAAACTTTTCTAAATGATTATTAGATTTTTTCATATCATTTAATAGAAAAGTAAAACCAAGGTACCACACTTATTAATTTAAGAAACAAAGTTTCTTCAGTAGAAATGTAGAAACATTTTAATTTACATATTACAATCAATCAATATGAAGTCAAAATCCACAATTACACATTCATAAAAATTCTAAACATCGTCTTCAGAATCATCAGTCTCTGTACAAGATTTACAGGTGTCTAATGTATGTAGTTTTTCCTCAGTGTGCTACAGAGTTTAGAGGTTCTGCTCGAATATTCCCCAAGTCAAGCGCAGAATCTGTTTCTTCATCAATTTCTCCAATGACTGCACTATAGTTATTTATGAAAAAAGTCAAGAGTTAAACACATTCTGAAATAAATTTGCATATATCTCTAAAATTGCAGTAATCAAATCAAAGCACTTAGTAACATTCTTCCAAAACAAGCAGAATTAAGAGGGCACAGTACAATGAACTAGTTAAGGTAGGGAGCAAACATTCCATGTGTCAGTGAATTATACATTTAAATTAAAAAACATTTTTATGTGTCAGTGAATTACACACTTAAGTAATAAAACTCAAGAAATAATTTGAAAGTAATGTTAAATGGATGAATTTTAAAGGAGTGCTGGTAAATGTTTGAAAATTAGCTCTTGAGAGAAGGGGAGACTGATTTGCAGCATTTAGTCCTTTCTGCAAGAACTCTCACTTCTGTCGATTTCAAGCTCCTAATGTCTATCAATTAGCTTGCAAAATTCTTTAAAAAACAGCAATATGCTTTCATGACCCAGCACAAGCTAGCTCTAGCACACCATGAGGTCTAGGGAAAAGGTATACCATTTTTTTTTTTTTTTAAATAAAAGCAGGAGAAATCTTTTAAAAATCACTGGCAAACCATTACTATTGCAGTGGGACAACCTATGATTTAGATACCTGCTGAAGATAAGATTTATCTTCTGGTGACTTTTAAATTAGGGAAAGAAACACGTATCTTGTATTACTGATACTGTTTACACAAAAAGTTCTTTTCAACTAGTTTTCCATAAATATTAACATATCAGAAAGTACTGATTTTTTCCTAAGTTTTCAAAAATGGTCATTAGATTTTTTTACATCATTTAATATAAAAGTAAAACCAAGCTACCACTTACTAATTTATGTGAACAAAGTTTTTTCAATAGACATGAAATAGAAGCATTTTAATTTACATATTATAATGACTCAATATGAAGTAGGTATTTATTTACAAGTGATTTAAGATAAATCTAAATGCATAAAGTATTCCTTCATCTTTTATGTCTCACTTGCTCCCTGAAATAACCTAAAAATTGCTAATGTTTTCTGCTGTCTTCTGCACAGATTTTGAATCTATATTGTACTTGGTAGAAAACTGATTCAACAACTTCTGTTCTCTGTTAACTACATTAATACTAGCCACTTGTGACTATTAATAAATACAATTAAATAAAAATTAAAATTCAGTTCCTCAGACATATCAGCCACTTATCAAATGCTCAACATTTTGCACATAACTACTAGCTAGCATACTGGAAAATGCAAATATACAAGATTTCCATCATCAGAAAAGACTCTTTTAGGCCTCACCACTCTAAATGGTTGCAGGCTTTCCTTAAATTGCTGCCTCTAAAATATTCTCAGACTGAAGGTGTGGCTCAAGTGGTAAGACTGCTTGCCTAGCAAGTGCAAGGCATTAAGTTCAAACCTCAGTTATTAGAAAAAAAAAATTCTCAAAATGGGTCATTAGTATGTCCCAAGTTCATTGAGACAACAGGATAAACACGGAACATCTTAAGTATATCAACTATACCGAAAAATTACTGAATTATATAAATGAGCATGAATTATTCGAAATTGCTCAAAAAGAAGGTTTCAAAGACATTTTTTGATGTCTAGTTAAAACCTAGGAATATACCTGTGTTCCACTGGAATTCAGGGGTTTGAAAGAACATTTTAAGTACCCTCTCTAATGACGTATTTGGTGAAAACCAAGGTCCTGTCTGCATCCTATCCAGGCTACTTCACCATCAGAAATATGGACAAATCTCAATCGATAAAGTTCAATTTGTGAACAGATCACTTTGGTTAGCAACTGAAGAATCTTAACATAACATATATAGATTTGCCTTACTTGAAGCAAATATAAAACAAGCCATATTTATAAAACAAATGGATGCAAAATTCTATTAAGTATGTATGGATGTCACAGTATGATATTTGTGGTTAAAGCTCTTCTACATAGACCAAGGAAGTACATCTACAGTTAAAATTGTAACCTCATATATTCTACTTACACATTGTCACCCCTTACGATGTATAAACCTAGCACCACTTGCTCTACTCCCTGTGAAGAGCTGAACACTCGTTCATGGCTTTCATCCAAAATCAAATTAATGGTCTGGTCAAAACCCTTTAGTGTCCCCTGAAAAGAAAACATTCATGAGACAAAGAGAAATATTCTGGTTTATTTGAATATGCAAATTCAGCCTTATAACCATTTTAGTTCCTATCTTGAATATAAGTCCACTATTAAGTTAAATGACTTCTTTATAACCAATACTATTCCAGGATACAGAATTTACCTCTTGGTTGTTTAAGATGGGGAAAAACCTGTATCATAAAAGTAACTAGTGTGCAGAGTTGTTGAAAGCTGCAAAAGACGCTTATGTAGTATAGTACTTCGAAGTAAGCAACATAAAGCTCGTGTCGTCCAGAAACTAATATTCTAAGAGCACCAACTAAAATGAGAGATTTCAAGGTTTATGACATGTAAGCAAGGAAAAGCCACAACAATATAACCAATATCACTGCATGATACATATTAGTGCTAGGCACTATACTAAGCATACTACACAAATTATCTCAATCTTTACCATTTGAAGTAAAACTGTAATTATACCCACTTCAAAAGAGAAAAACGAAGGCACAGAGAAGGGATCTTTCAAAGTCCCATGAGCAGACCCAAAATATTAACTGTCTCTAGAGCCAGATCCCTAAACAACTACATCCTATTACTGAAAACAAATAAACATAACTTGTCGCATTTTCAGAGATCCAAGCGTACCCCACAAATATATACAAATTTCAAATGGTAGTTATGGCTAACCCTTTGTGAATAGTTTCTTGTTGTCTGCAATAATTAGAAACAGGACTTGAAGGAAGTACTCAAGAAAAATGTTGTGAATGATGATTAGTTTTAAGTAGAAGACTTGATCTAGCAAAACACAGTAACTCAGCAACATCAACTTGGATTTGATTGGTCAGTCTCTCAAACTCACTATTAAACTGTTTCATGTTCTGAGTATCAAAATATATACAACTAGAATTAAATAAAGAGAAACTTGGAACCTAGAATTGGGAAGAGAAACAAAATATTTACTATAATAGTTAGCAAATGGTTGTTATCATACACACCTATACATAACTTCTCAGCTTCATTTTATATGTAACTATTCTATTAGGTAACTGTGTCAAAGAAATATGAAAACTACTGAACTGTAGTACTCAAAATGCTTTTTATATAGCTTTTCTTCTTCATGCAAATATCTGTTGATAGCATTAGACTTCTTAACAGATTAAAACAGTTCTCTAACTGCCCATAGGTAACAAAATATAATGGGAGGGAGTGAGGGAGGGAGGAAGGAACGAACGAACGAACGAACGAACGAACGAAGGAAGGAAGGAAGGAAAAGCTTGCTTCCTTAATTAAGGAGGAAGCAAGGCAACTAGCTTTTGTATTGGAATTAAGCCGAATTTAAACCACCATCTGGTTCTGCCACTTATGATGAAACTCTAGAAAGTGACTCATTTTTTCTGAGCTTGGGCTCTAACCTAGAACACAGGGGTAATTCTTCACAAGGCTGCACTGCAGATTAAATAATATAATGCAGGTCTAAATAAAATAACATGACTGTCACGTGATACACATTTAATACATGGTACAGTCAAGCACTTTCACTTATATTAGTCACTAAGGACTTACTGAGGAAAATCACAAGAATTAAAAAGGAAACAAGGAGTTGGGGACTTACTTCAGTGGAAGAGCATTTGCCTGGCAAGTGCAAGTTCCTGAGTTCAGTCTCCAGCACCAGGGAAAAAAACCCAAAAAACCCCAGCAAAACTACAGAATGGGAAAATAAAAGATTAAATAGACTGCAAATATAACAGTGATCCCATAAAATTGTATCACTAGAGATACCATAGCTGCCTTAGTTTAAGCAGTCATAGTATCTGCACAACAATGAAATCATCTAAGGACCTATTTATTCAGTCTAGATTCCTCCTTGTTAAGCAACATATGCCGGCATATACATGCAATATGTAAATCATGAAAGTTTCTAAGAAGTACACACAAAAATCCAAAAAATTATGATCCATGTGGTCAATGTCAGAGCACTGAATGGGAAAGGAAATAAAAAATGGAAAAGGAAAATGAATACATACACAGATTTCTAAATTATACCAGGAGCTCTTGAAGAACTCAAACTATTATCCTATCACCCAGAAGCCTTGTAAATACAACACATTTAAGTTTATTAGTGAAGAACATGTGGACTGGCAGCAGAGATGAAGGCAAGGAGCTAAATCATAAAAAAACCTACTATACAGCTGCACTGTAGTGCCTGGGCATTAGAGATCAGAGGTTCTATGTAAAAATTCACATCCAGGCAAGTCAGAAGAAAATGAAAATGCCAGACCTACCACAATCATTCTCCCATCAGAAGTAATAACAGCAACAGTTCCTGATTATCTGAATCAAGGAAAGTATTTCTTAGTGAATATAAACTGAAAATTTAAATTCTGGTAAGGGAATGGTTTCAAGTACCACAAAAAAAAATGACAGAATTAAGATTCAACTATTCAACACAGTCACTGTGTTCACTAAGGAGAAACTTCGAAAGTTTTAACTTCTTTAAATCATACCTCTGTGAGAATTACACAATTAAAACACCAAAAAAATAGACAAAGAAAACATCTTTATGTGATCAGTAGTATATCCTGCCTCAAAACAACTAGAATGGTTGGCAATCTGTGACTTTGGTCAAGACACTCTTTCTTTCTTAGGTGTACTTCATCTCTAAAATGAAAATTGGATGAGTGCTAAATTAATCCATATTGTATGACTGCAGGAACATAGCTTTTGAAATTCAAAATAAAAGAATTATAATTAATGCCACAAGATACCAATAATACTTGCATCATTAAAAGTCTCCAGTATTAAAACTTTTTTCCCTCCAATTTGTACTTAAGCACCATGAATGTTTTCGTTCAGACTTTAAAAAGGTCACACTTGTAAAGGGTACTTTAAAACTTCACGTGGGTTTTAAAAGTTAATTGCCCTCCACCGTACTCCATTACAACAGCATTATTTTTATCCTATCTACACTGATATTTCAAGTAGTAAGGGAGCAGATATTCAATTATGGACCATTTTTTAATTGTTTTTGCTATTCTCAAACAATGAGCAAAGCCAGTGAATAAAACAAGTGCAATACATAATTTACAGAGCCGTTCTCGCCATTAAAGCCACTGCTCATCTTACTCCCAAACGCGAACATTTAAGCCTCAGGGAAAGAATAAGAATCAATGGGCTATTTTTACGGACGGGAAAGTTCTGAACAATTGCACTGGGCTTTGGTGAATTTCGTTTTTTAGGCAAAATTACAAGATTTGCGAAAGAGGGAATGACCGCTCCCGACTCTTCATTCCCTCACCCGCACGCCCGCGCCCACGGACCCGACCCCCGCACCGGTCCCGCTGAAGAACGAACGCCACCGTGACCCCGGCAGTTACCGCACTGGCTCAAGGATACTGTTGATGTAGTTCTCCAAGGCGGACGTCATGTTGCTCTGCCGGGAATCCCTGAGCAAGAGACCCGCCAGCGACAAATCCACCTAAAAAGGCCCGCCAGAAATGAACAGCTAACGACTCACGCCTGCCGGTGGCAGCACATATCGCGAGACTTGCCACCGCAGCGGCCAGCCGTAAGTCGGAAATTGAAAGGAGCAAGCCAAACAGGAAGCGCAGGACGGTGACGATTCGTGCGCGTGCGCGACGGTGACGATTAGTGCGCGTGCGCGGCGCTTCCGCCCGTCTTCCGGGAGCGATCCGGAAGCCTGGGCAGACCAAAATCCGCGGGGGGTGAAAGAAGGAAGCGGGTTCTTCAAGCTGGGGTAGGAGGGTGAAGGTAGGAGAGCGAGCTTCCTAGCCCAGGAAATGACTGTCAGTGTCGTAATTACCAGTAGAAAAGACAAGGCAGACAGAAAGAGACGGAAAAAGGTGTTTTCATTTCGAGTGAAACGTAATGCAGCAAAGGGCATCACTCACTGGTTTTCCGCAGCAAAGGGCATCACTCACTGGTTTTCCGCAGCACAAGCCGAAAACTTAAAAAAAAAAAAAAAAAAGCCAAATGCCCGTCATTTGTACCACATGAGGTACAGCTCTGAAAAATCAGTGAAACGCATGTTCGTGTATTCTCCATTTCATCTAAAAGTGCATTCTTTTTTTCCCGCATTTTATGGTTTTGTTTTTTAATTGTGCTGAGTGACATTTACAAAAGTTCTAAAAATGCATTCTTAAACTAAGTCTAGATCGGTAAAAGTGTGTGAGCCTCCCTTAGGAAACAGATGTCCAACCTTCTATACCACAAGGTTGACCTCTCCTAGAACGAAATTAATGAATAACGGCCGCTGCACAGCTGTGAAAGCACTGATTCAGGAGAAGTGTTACAATAGGGAGAGACAGCCGGGCGCCGGTGGCTGAAGCCCATAGTCCTAGCTATTCAGGAGGCAGGGACCAGGAGATCGCGGTCCGAAGCCAGCCCGGGCAAGTCGTTCGCGTAGACCCTATCTTTTGAAAAAAACCCATCACAAAAAGGGCTGGTGGAGTGGCTCAAGGTGTAGACCCTGAGTTAAAGCCCCAGAACAGAAAAAGAAAAGAGTAGAGAAGCACCAGACCCGGCTTTGATCCTTGCTCTGCTAAGGAGTTGGTGACCTTGCACAAGTCACTAAGTTCTTGTACAACTCCGTCTCCTTATATCCTGACCCAGCGACCATTTTGGATTTTTTGTTTGTATGAGAGTAGGATGCCTCACTGTTTCCCATGTTTTTGTGTGTGTATGTGAAATTGAAGGTTGGAACACAAGGCGGAGCTTTGTGCACGCTGGCAAGCACTTTACCACTACTGACCCACGTGGCCTGCCTCCCCCCATCATTTTTTACTGTGGTGCCTAGACTTTAAAGGGCATGAAGTTAGAAAGGGATCTGTTTTTCTAAACAGGAGCGATTTCTCTCTTTTTCACAAAATACCTTAATGATTTCCAGTTGGGCTTGTTTTTCTCTAAACTGAAGCATTGTGGCTTTGAAATAACTCTTGCAGTGTTAGGAGTTTCCCTTTGAAAAGTGAAGCTTCTCTTTTTGTTGGAGCATACTCACAAAGAAATAGGGGCTAGTGTTTTACATACTCAACTTATTCTTATCTTTTTGAAGCCACTTATAGTCAAGAATTAGGTGGTAAATGTCCCATAATTGTCCAGGAACAAAGTTGTCTTCCATAAATAAGAAAAAGGAAGATAATGTGAAGTTTGCAAACGTTATGAGTTGAACTAAAAGAAATCCAAAGTACTAAATGAAGTATCA
Source organism: Castor canadensis (assembly GCF_047511655.1). Lineage (NCBI taxonomy): Eukaryota > Metazoa > Chordata > Mammalia > Rodentia > Castoridae > Castor > Castor canadensis. Next base: position 35,363,673 of record NC_133387.1, read on the forward strand.
TTAATAAGGAGTTTTTAAAAATAACCTAGGTACCACCTTAAAATGAATAACCCATGTAGCTTTTCATTCCTTAGAGTATGCGTGCGTTTGGAAAATGTTTATGAACATCATAAAGTAACTTATGGCACTAATTTCAACATAATTATATTATAAGTCCATTACCTTGTATAGTTTCTATTAAATTAATATGCCAAATGAAAAGCAGGTGTGCATCACAAAAACTCTTTTGTTTGAAATTTTTTACACATGCCTTAAATTTTCTGTATTTTTCTGTAGTCCCTAAGGATCACAGATGTGGAGAAAACGCCTATGAATAAATAAAAGTCCATTTATTAAAATGAAAAATATAGTTACATCTTGGTGCAAACATTACCTTTTTGATTTCACTAAATTAGCCATGTGGCTTTGGGAATATGTGAACATAGTCTAGTATCTCATAAAGAAAATTAAGTTAAAGCTCCAAAGAGGAAAACATACACATAAACATCTGACAAATAAAAAATGAAGATGTATACTGAGACTTTTAGATTAAATAAAAATCTCTCAAAAGTCTTCAAAATATCAAAATGATATTTTATTACTCATAAAACAACCAAAGTATACTTGGAATAGACACTAATTTACATTAGTGCTGAATCTAAATCTTGAACAGAAAGTGTTAAGTTGAACAGTCAGACTCCTCCTGTAGTCTGTGAAATCTGAATTTGTGCTTCCTTGTGAATAGTTAAGAAAATGAAAATAATATTTATTTTAGAATAACCATTATGGTAACTTTTATTTTTTGACTGATTTTTATACCTAAAAGTTGCAAAGGTGTCAATCAGTGACATATATTGAATATTTCTATCTAAGGTTCTCCTAGGCCAAAAAAGGACATACATAAATCATGATCTTTTCCTTATAAGGGAATTCCTAAATAGTTACAGAGCTTTACTTATAAACATGTAATATGTGGTACATAGAAAAAAATATATATATATAAATATAATGTATGTATAATATACATGCATTCCTGAAAATGTTCATGTAGGAAAAAATGGCTTACTTGAAATAACAGATTGAGGAAAAAGTAGGTCTGGGAATGGCCATTCAAAACCTGAACAACTGAGCAATCCTTACCAAACTTTGCTATCACTTGGGGATCTTTAAAACTACTGATGGTATTGTTAGGGTCCGAGAATCCTATTCCTCCGAGAGACAGAGAGTCACTCGTGAATGCAATCAACAAAGCAGAGTTTATTGAGCTGGCAAGCCAGGGTCAAGCTCCCACACAGACACACAGGTCCGATTGGGCAGACAAGACCCCGAACCTCTTTAGGGAAGATCTTATATAGGCCCCTACCGGCCGTTACAGCAAAAGCCTGCACAGTACATAGCCAATGAGTTTGTAACACCACATACATTTCCAGCCTATCCATTTAAGAGTGCATTACTTCTTAGCCTATAGATTCAAGGGTCAGTATTTGCGCACACGGTTACATTTAGCAAGCAGGCAGGGCACATCTTGCACGTACGTCGTCTTTCGAAATCTGCTCACATACCTCACATTCCTCACATTCCACCTGCCCCCATCCTGTTTATCTTATCCTGCACGGGCATCCTGTGCTGGCTTTACTGGTTTCTGCTATGGGGATCTGCTGGGGCAAAGGGCACATCCTTTCATTCTCCCCTTTTCTTTGGGCTATATTGAGGAATCATTCTCAAGGGGACGAAGAGCCTGGTATTGTTGGCGGAGGACCAGAAGTTGGACAGTGTTAATTCGGTTTTTGATGAAAGTCACAAGTCGGTTTAGAATACAAGGTCCTATTGTTAGAGTAGAGACTGATTGTCGCACACGCCGCAAGGTAAAAAGGGCTCCTGGATGATTTGTTTTGTAGAGTCTGACTCCCCAGGATTTACCCAATTCCCAATTTGTCGCCTTTTTTCCTAAATCAGTGAAATTTATTATAATGGGATTACAATTGGGGGGAGTTGGGCATCCCTTACTTATAGGTCTAGGTTGGTGGTATGTAATACCAGATTGAGAGACTCTACTTAACTGAATAAGGTCCCCCTGTTTGGGGGGTGGCCACCATATGTCTCCTGAGCTCTCACAACCCCATGACTTACAATAATAGTCTGCGATTCCTCCACATTTTTTCTGTGGTTGGGTTGGGGAGCGGGGCAGACATAGAAGTAACTTTGGCGCAAATCCCATTGTCCCCTGCCAGTGAATAAGGCCCTGAAGTCAAAGTATAATTCTGGGAACCAGGTGCTGGGAGGGGTCACCTTGGAGGTCTGGTTAAGAATGTCTCCTGTGGATACATCTACAATCATCCACGTCAGGTTAAAAGGTTGATGTGGATTTGTATGCCCCAAGCAAGTGGTGGACAGGGTTAGAAAAAGGAATAAGGTTACCGAGGTCCAGTTTGCTGAAGTTTGAGTTTGAAGGAATTGTCCTTGTGGTGGGACACCCTTCTTGTTGGCAGGAAGTCTTCCTTCACAGCTACCGGGTCCGCCAGTCTGATGTGGGTGTAGTGGACCCAGGTGATGATCCCATTCTAGGAGGGCTGTGGAGCATCTGGGGTGTTTTCGTTTTCCAGAGCATCTCGTATCAGCCGGAGCTTGAGTGGATTTGTGGGATGCTGTGGTGCAGTCCAATTTCCCTGATCCTCCTGAGGACGTGCCCGTCTCACATGGGAGTGGTGTACCCATGGTGCAATTCCATCGACCTTGAGGGCGGTGGGGGTAGTAAGCAGTACAACATAAGGTCCTTTCCATCTAGGCTCTAGGGTTTTGGACTGATGCCTTTTAACCCATACCATGTCACCCGGGACTATGCCATGTTCCGGAGTCAGGACCCTCTCAGTAGTATGGTACGCTTGAATTAAGGGCCATATTTGTTGTTGCACCTTAGCTAGAGCCTGTAGCATAGTCAGGTAATTTGGGGCCAGATCACCTAGTCCTGGGCTTAAGGTCCTTTGAATGATGGGGGGTGGAGCCCCATACAGGATCTCAAAGGGGGTTAGCCCATGGACATAAGGGGAGTTCCGGACTCGGAAGATGGCCAAGGGAAGGAGTGTCACCCAATCACCACCAGTCTCCAGGGCCAATTTGGCTAAAGTCTCCTTTAGTGTCCTATTCATCCTTTCTACTTGCCCTGAGCTCTGGGGGTTATATTCACAATGTAGTTTCCAATTGGCCCCCATAGCCTGGGCTAGTCCCTGCAGGACTTTACTAACGAAAGCCGGACCGTTATCTGACCCAATTGCCTCAGGCACCCCGTACCTGGGTATGATTTCCTCTAGTAAGGCTTTTGCCACTACCTGACTCGTCTCCCTCTTTGTAGGAAATACCTCCACCCAGCCCGAAAAGGTATCTATGAACACTAGCAAATATTTGTACCCAAACTTCCCTGGTTTTACTTCAGTAAAATCCACTTCCCAGCTTCTTCCTGGGGCCCTCCCCCATTCCCGAATACCTGTGTGGTGCCCCTCCCTTCGTCCTGGTTTCATAGCTGTACAGCTAGCACAATCCTCCACAATTTGACGGACGGCCGCGGTCTGGTTCGGAAATCGGAGTTGTGCAGATGTCAGCAAGTCTAGCAACTTTCTCTGCCCCAAGTGGGTGGACTTATGTAAGTTAGCTAACAGGAATCGGCCGAGTTTCTCGGGCAGGATTAGCTTGCCTTCCAAGTCGCTTCTCCATTCATCCTCCCTTTTTCTAGTGAGGGAGTGGGCTCTCATCCAAGTGAAATCCTCCGAGAAGTACTCTGGTCAGGGAGGTAGCGAAGGGAGCTCGGGGACAGGCACATCTATAGCCGCGACCATGGAGGGACTCACCATTGCTGCTCTCCTAGCTTCTTGATCCACCCTGTTGTTACCGACAGCTTCCGGAGTCTTGGCAGACTGATGGCCTGGGACATACATCACTGCCACTGCCTTCGGTTTTTCTACTGCTATTAATAGATGCTGGACTTCGGCCAGGTTTTTTAAGCCTTTCCCTTCTGCTGTGTGAAATCCCCTTTCGCGATAGATGGCTCCGTGGACGTGGATGGTACCGAAAGCATAGCGGCTATTGGTGTAGATATTGACTCATTTTCCTTCTGCCCTTTCCAGGGCCTCAGCCAAGGCAATTAATTCTGCCTTTTGGGCTGAGGTTCCGGGTGGGAGGGCGCTGCTCCATACCGTGTTTCCTTCTTGGTCGACCACTGCTGCCCCTGCCCTTCGGACTCCATTTTGGACAAAACTGCTTCCATCAGTGTACCAGTTTAATTTACAGCCAGACAGTGGGGTGTCCTTTAGGTCAACCCATACCTGGGTAACTTCGGAGAGGAACTCCTTGCAGTCATGGACAGGTGTCTGTAGTTCCAGGTTGGGCAACAGGGTGGCAGGGTTCAGAGTTACAGGATCTGTGAAGGTGATCCGAGGGGAATCCAGCAAGAGCCCCTGGTAGTGGGTGAGCCTGGCATTCGTCATCCATTTCCCAGGGGGTTGTTTAAGGACTCCCTCTACCGGGTGAGAGGCCGTGACCCGGAGGGCCTGTCCAAAGGTTAATTTGTCTGCTTCTCTCACTAACATGGCAACGGCCGCTATGATGCGGAGGCAGGGGGGCCATCCTGATGCTACTGCGTCTAATTTCTTGGAAAGATATGCCACGGGTCTCTTCCAGGGACCTAACTGTTGGGTCAGGACTCCTTTGGCTACCCCCTTTTTTTCATCCACAAACAGAGTGAACGATTTTGTGGGGTCTGGTAGGGTCAAGGCAGGGGCCTGGAGAAGGGCGGCCTTTAGCTGGTCAAAGGCCCGCTGTTGTTCCTCTCCCCACCTCCAATCCGGAGCCTCTTTGGTGGCCTCATATAGGGGTCTGGCTATCTCCGCAAATCCCGGAATCCAGAGTCTACAGAACCCTGCGGAACCCAGGAACTCTCCCACTCCCCTAGTGGATGTGGGGGGTGGAATAGTCAAAATAATCTGTTTCATGGCATCAGTCAGCCATCTTGCCCCATCTGCAATCCGATAACCCAGATATGTCACTGACCTTTCACAGATGTGGGTCTTCTTGGCACTCGCCCGATATCCCAGCTCACCTAACTCCGTTAGCAGGTGTTCAGTACCCTCACTGCACTCCTCTCGGGTTTCTGCCGCTAACAGTAAGTCATCAACGTACTGTAGTAGAGTGACTCGCGGGTGACTCCAGCGAAAGGGCTCCAGGTCCTGGCTCAGGGCCTCATTAAACAGGGTGGGAGAATTTTTAAATCCTGTAGCAGTCTGGTCCAAGTGAGCTGTCCGGTCTGGCCCCCATCCTCTTGCCATTCGAATGCAAATAGCGGCTGGCTGATTTCTGACAATGGAATGCTGAAGAAAGCATCTTTCAAATCAAGGGTTGTATACCATACTTGTGAGGGCGGTAGGTGACTGAGCAAGGTATAGGGATTCGGTACAGTGGGATGAATGTCCTCTGCCCGCTCATTTACCTTTCGCAGGTCTTGCACAGGCCTATAGTCCCCGCTTCCTGGCTTTTGAACGGGGAGCAGAGGAGTATTCCAGGTGGACCGACAAGGCCGCAGTACTCCTTCCTTTATTAGCCTGCGGATATGAGGGGCTATGCCTCTTCGAGCCTCTTTGGGCATAGGATACTGTTTTACCCGAATGGGAAGAGCGGAAGCCTTCAATTGTATAACTATGGGAGGGAGGTGTTTGGCGAGGCCAATTCCTGCAGTCTCTGCCCAGGCCATGGGAAACCTTTTTAGCCATTGGGCTATGTCCCCTCCTGGCTCCTGTCGGCTCTCAAACAGTCGATATTCGTCAGCAAATGATAGGGACAGGACATGTATCGGGCTCCCCTCCCGATCAGTCACAATTATTTCATCAGGTTCAAAATAGATACGGGCCCCTACTTTGGTGAGCAGGTCCCGTCCGAGCAAGGGAGTGGGGCTCTCAGGGATGACCAGGAAGGAGTGTGTGACCTGGTGTTTTCCTAAGTCTACCTTTCTTTTGGTAGTCCATGAGCATAACTGTGTACCCGTGGCCCCCTGAATGACACTTGTTCGTTCCTTGTTCAAAGGTCCACATGCCTTGTTTAAGACTGAATACTGGGCGCCGGTATCCACCATGAACCCCATCGGCTTCCCCTCCACACATACAGTTACCCAAGACTCGGGGAGGGGGTCCAAGCCCCGTCTCCCTCAGTCCTCTTCTCCGGCTAGAAGGACTCTGGCCTGCTCCACTGCTGGTTCCCTTTCCCTGTTACCTCCCGGTCTCCTGCCAAACCCTCTTCTTCCCTTTAACTTAGGGCACTCTCTCTTCCAATGCCCAGTCTCCTTACAGTAAAAACGGTGTTCCTTATCCGGGGTCCTGGCGTGGCCCCCTTCCCTGGGTTGGTCCCGGACACCCGCTAGGAAAATACGGGCCATTTCTCTTTGTTGCTTTCGGTTCTCCTTAGCCTGGAACTCCCTGTCCTCCTTTCTCAATTTCTCCTGGGCCTCCCTGTCTTCCTTTCTCTGCCTTTCCTCCCTTTCTTCTGGAGTTTCCCTTGTGGTAAAGACCTTCTCTGCTATCTGTAACATTTCCCTAATGTTTATCTCCCCTAAGTTTTCCTGTTTATTGAGTTTTCTCCTAATGTCTGGAGCTGCCTGATTAATGAATGAGAATACCACAGCAGACCGGTGGATCTCCGCCTCGGGGTCAATAGGGGTGTACTGATGGTATGCCTCATAGAGGCGCTCTAAGAAACCGGCCGGGCTTTCATTTTCCCCTTGGACAACTGCCTTTACCTTTGCAAAGTTGGTGGGCCTCCTAGCGGCCACTCGGAGACCTGCCATAAGAGTCTGGCGGTAGATTCGGAGATGCTCCCTACCTTCTGCGGTCCCGAAATCCCAATCAGGGCGGCGTAGGGGGAAGGCCTTGTCTATGGCCGGTTGGAGGGTTGTGGGTCTCCCGTTGTCCCCCAAGACGTTCTTTCTAGCTTCGTGGAGGTTGCGCTCCCGCTCCTCTGTCGTAAAGAGTATTGAGCAGCTGGTGACAGTCGTCCCATGTGAGGCGATGTGTATGCATGACGGACTCCAGGAGATCTATGAGACACTTAGGGTCTTCTGAAAAGGGTGGGTTCTGCGTCCTCCAGTTATATAGATCACTGGAGGAGAAGGGCCAGTACTGAAACTGTTGCCCCCCTCCCGGTCCTCCTTGGCCTACCATCTGGACTGGAAATGTGAGGACAGTTTCCTCCCCATGTGTTGATGAGGAGGGCCCATCTTCTCCCTCCCTTTCCCGTACCCCTCGGGGGCGGAGTCTTCGACCCATTCCTCCTCCTGCTGCCAGTCCTGTTGAGGAGGATGAGGAAATTTCCTCCTCCGGAGCACTGGCCTGACCAGGGGGAGTCACGTATGGGGGCAGCCGATCTTCCTCTACCCCCGTGAGGGATGGGTAAAGGGGGGAACTCTCTGGTAAGACCAGGGGTGGTAAGGAGGGTGTCCTATTTTGAGGACTGGTCAGGGAGGGAAGGGGAGGTTTCTCTTTCTCTTTTATGACCAAGGCAGGCATGACTGGGCTTTTAGCCCCGGGAGCAGAACTGGAGGGGTGAGTCAGAAAAGCTGTTAACCAAGGGGGGGGGGTTCCCCACTAAATCTTCCCAAACCAAAATGTAGGGGACCTGATCTGGGTGGCCTTGATTGCCTGGTCAGAAAACGACAGCCTTGACCTTAGTGATCAGGTCTAGGGAGAGGGAACCTTGAATGGGCCATCCGACTCCAAAGGTGGGCCATTCTGCAGAACAAAGGGTGTCGAACTTACCTTTCTTAATGACCAGACCCGCATTTAATGCCCTTTTTTTGACTTCTGGAAAGTGAGAGAGAATCAAAGACTTTGGGGTTGCTTGTCCCTGTCCCATTGTGGGATGAGAAGCAACCACCAGGAGAGATAGAACAAAAAGGGTGAAAGCAACAATAACTCCACACAAACACAACACTCTCCACCACTCGCTTGGACCGGTCCTTCTCTTACGCTGGTGTGCACCCCATTCAATCTCCTCACCGTCCAATTTGAATATCAGGCCAAAAGCCATCCACTTGACGGGTGGTCAGTCGACTAGTTCAATTAGTTCTTCACCTGGCACCAGGATTCCTGAAATGCTCGAGCCCAAATGAGAGGAAAGCCTCTCCCAGCAGGACCTCGTGGTCCCCTTAACGAGATTCCCAGAATGAATCTCCCCAATTGCCAAATCCCTGCTGCGGCCCAAACGGGAACAATCATCTACCTATTAGTTCCCTCCAAATGAGAATCTCAGACTCTCCTAATGCCTAGGACTTGGAATCACCTCTGCTTTCTCGTGGACGGTCTGCCTTCTCGAAAAAGGGTATCTCGGTGGAACCTCCAAATGTTAGGGTCCGAGAATCCTATTCCTCCGAGAGACAGAGAGTCATGCGTGAATGCAATCAACAAAGCAGAGTTTATTGAGCTGGCAAGCCAGGGTCAAGCTCCCACACAGACACACAGGTCCGATTGGGCAGACAAGACCCCGAACCTCTTTAGGGAAGATCTTATATAGGCCCCTACCGGCGGTTACAGCAGCCCGCACAGTACATAGCCAATGAGTTTGTAACACCACATACATTTCCAGCCTATCCATTTAAGAGTACATTACTTCTTAGCCTATAGATTCAAGGGTCAGTATTCGCGCACACGGTTACATTTAGCAAGCAGGCAGGGCACATCTTGCATGTACTTCTAGTACTTCTAGTCATCTTTCGCAATCTGCTTACATTCCTCACATTCCTCACATTCCACCTGCCCCCATCCTGTTTATCTTATCCTGCATGGGGCATCCTGTGCTGGCTTTACTGGTTTCTGCTATGGGTATCTGCTGGGGCAAAGGGCACATCCTTTCAGGTATGAGATAGGAGACTAGGCCCCTAAAACTTCTCTAAGTGACTAATATGTAGCAAAGTTCATCAGCCACTAAACTGTAGCATTGACAGAAACAATAACAATCTAAATTAAATTATAAGCTCATTTAAAAGAACATGTAAAATTCCTAACAATAAATGTTACAACTAAGAGCTTTACCTTTCAAAAAGACGTTGATCCTTAACTTAAAGAATGACAGTGTATAGAAAGATGGGGATCATCACCATCAGAAGATGCAGTTAGAGAAGCCATTGCAAACTTTGCATGAAATACCAAGATGCCCTCTGACTTGATATTGCTTTTACACAAAGATCTAAGAAAACTACAAAATAAGCACTATGAAAATAGAGCACATGACTAAACCACGGTCAGGGAAGAATGGAGTGCTGCACAGTGAAAGGGCATCAGTTGAGGACTGTAGTCCTATAGGCCAAGTGCAATCATGCATGCATCTACTTTACTTGTCATTCATCTATAGTGTCTTCCCAACACAAGACATTAAAGTGCTATAAGAAATTAAGTATGAACCAATACATCTCTTTATTCTAACATTACTTTTCCATTTAACAATAACATGTGAACTTACGTGTATTATAAAAACCAGTGCTCCAGCACAACAAACTTTTATTCTACTGAAAATCTAGACTTTAAATATAGTTAACATACCCCTATTTTACTTATCACTTCCTTTAGTTTATACTCTCTTTTAGCTCCAGGTAATTTTTAGGATAGCTCATTCTCACACCTCTGACTTTGTCTTAAAAGGCAGCTTGAATTCCTATGACTTGAGGCAGGTATTTTTAAGTAGCATATAAAGAGTATAACTAATTGAAATGGAGCACCCTGCCTGAACATTTTTGATTTTTTAAAAATAAATACCATGTGTGTTATTACTATAACAAAGCAGATTAAGGAACATTGTGTGCATTTACATACTTTTGTGTAGTTTTGCTTGACTTTTAAAGATCAGTTATCTTTAATAGCTTGGACTACTGTATAGGTTAGTTATATTGTCCTTTTTATTGTGATTTTGGAATGCAGGTCAATAATGTGTGTATAGATATGTTTTTTTGACATGGTATCACTATGTAATCCACACTGGTCTGGAACTCATGTAGACCAGGCTGGTCTCAAACTCATGATCCTCCTGCCTCGGCCTCCCAAGTGTCAGAATTACAGATGTGTGCCACCACACGTGACCCAAATTATTATTGATGCTAGAAATTACTTTAACTTAGTTCTTTAGAATCTTCAACTTGAACTCATTCCTCAGTGGTATAACCTATATAAATAGGTTTTGCAAAGGTTGTAATATAGATAGTGTCCCTCGAAAGTTCATGTATTAAAGGCTTGGTCCTCAGGATTTTAACCAAAGAAAGTCACTGGAAAAAATGACCATACTGTACCTATGAGATTTGGAGCAAGTTCAGTTCATTCATTCAACTTAAGTACCCTTGCTCATGACTATCTTTCTATGGGACAAGGTCTTTCTGAATTTAAACTTCCTCCCAGAATTTTCTCCATAGTTACATTAAGTAAAAGATCAGTTTTTCAACTTGCTGTTTAATTCATCTGTGTTTTTCTCTTTATAAGTCATTCTTGGTATCCATAGGGGATTAGTTCTAGGACCCCCTTTGGATACCAATATCTGTGGATGCTGAAGTCCTCCATGTAAAATGACATCGTATTTTTATCTAACCTATGTACATCCTCCCATATCCTTCCAGGTGCTATAAATCATCATTAGGTTACTTTTAATACCAAATACATTTAAATGTCATGTAAATAGTTGTTATCCTATGTCATGTAGCTAAAAATGAAAAGAAAAGTCTGTACTTATGCAGAATACACCTAATTGCTTTTTCCCAAATATTTTCTGTTCCTAGTTTGTTGAGTTCACCGATGTGGAACCTGTAGATAGCGAGGGCCAACTGTATATTGTCACTATCTTAAGGTGAACATTCTACTGTGAGGGCAAGTAGGAGTGATAATTCCATAAATGCAGGCAGTATACTTTGAACAAGTAGGAGTGATACGTGTTCAATCTTTTTCTAAATCTTAATGTGTTCTTGGTCGAGTAACCATTGTGTTGTTAGCCTCTGTCTCTCCTGTGGTTCCTACTTTTTTTTTTTTTTCTGGGTTTTGTCTTCTTGCCCCAAGTCATTTAGTTAGTAATTGACAGAGCTGGTCTTTTAACCTAGATAGTCAAGCTTCACTGTACTATACTGCCATTGCATTGTCTCCCAAGAAAGATGCCCAGTAGTATAAAGAAGTAAGGAATATGATATATATAAAGGGTCATTTAAGCTTATTCAGATTCAGTCACTTATGACTCTCTTCAGATTCCAGGTTACTACAGTTACAAAGAAGGAGAAGCAGATTCAACACTTTTCTGTCTCTACGGCATTTAGACTGTTTCTTTATGCATTTGTATATTGTTTATGGCTGCTTTGGGGCTTTAATAGCACAGTTGAGAAATTTCAACCCAGGCACACACAGACCTAAATATTTATTATCTACCTGTTTAAGAATTTTTGCAGACTCTTCTTTAACACCAAATGAAATTACTAAGATTTTTATATCCATGTTACCAAATCCATCATTCTGACTAGCCTCACATAATATTATGATGCTCATCTCTGACCATCAGAGATATGATTCCTCTATTGTTCTGGATTTAATGTCTTGTACCAAGAATAAACAAACAAAAAATAACAAAAAATCAGGTTAGACTTCAGAATGTCTGTGCTGTTTCCCCCTTTCTTTCATTCCTATTGTTGGAACATGCAGGTGTTTTTTCAAGACATTAGCCAACATGATAATAACTCATGAAACAATGCAATGGGATTTTTGTGCATGGGGATGACAGAATAATATGGTCTGCATTTTATCATATGCACCAGAAAACTAAATTAAAACTAGCAAATGTGTCATAAAAATAAAATGGATTGATGCAAATTCTCAGCAGAGAATCTTTTCTTAAAAAGAAGTAATTCAAATTAAAGACAGCTATTTGTAGGGAACATTAATGATCATTTCTTAGCTGCTCAACATCAGAATTCTACTTTCATATTTTTCAGAGGGTTCGCTATGAATTTTGATGATACATACAGCTCAATATGTCAGGGCCTTTTTTCCCTTGGAATTCTTGCAGTGACAGTCTTACGCTATGCTTAAGACCACCCCAGACTTTGCATTAGGGACTAGTGCTGCAAAAGAACAGGACCTACAGATAACTTACTCTAAGAATCATGGCAGTTTTGGCAAGAGCAAGTTCATAAAGGAGCATTCTATTGAGACTAGTTGTGGCAACCAGGGTATAGAGGCAGGGCCAACTATATTGAGACACAAGCTTTAGTCTGTATTTGTTTGGCAATGGGGTGTTCAGGGTCCTGACTAAGGTACATGCTACCTGGCTATCTAAAGTCTAAATCTTATTTTCTACCATGTATCACAATTGTGTGAGCTATTCAATGTCTTTTACCAAAAGTACTTCCTACTTAAATCAACTCAAGTTGATTTCTGTTCCTAGCAACCGAGAGTTCTCATTGTATAATTGGGCTTGATTCTCAAAAAAGTGTTTTGAAGTCTTGTGAGCTTTGTGACCTAACTGCAGGTGACTGGAGATGCAGAAAGGACAAAAGATAGAAGACAAACATGCATAAAGTTGGGGCCAGGTGTGATGGGCACTCAGATGGAGACACACAACAGCATCATTACTTCTTTTCTCTATTAACTCTTCTTTTACTTTGCTTCCTTTCTCTATTCTTTAAAACCTTACTTCTTTTATATTCTTTAAAGCCTTCTTTTATATTCTTTAAAGTCTCTTTCCTTAGACTTTCACTGTCCCATGTTTTCTTTAATGTCTCTTAAAGTCTTGGCCCTTAGACTCACAGACACAAAAACAGCTGCCACATCTGCAGCACCAGCAGCAGCAGCAGCCTTGTCATCAGTGCCAGCCAACCTCGAAAGCAGCCAGCAGCCAACAGATCCTCCCTCACCATCCTGGCAGTAGCTTCCAACCCTTGCAAGCAGCCAACCAATTCATCCCCCCGCCCCCGCCCCTGTCCTCCTTCAGCAAGTCTGTTATATACAGTGATAAACATGGAGATATAGCAACAGTTCTCGGGGAGTGGCATAACATTGTAACAGAAGAAACCTGTGATCCTACTCTCTAAACAACGTAGAAAAAGCAGCTGTGCTGCATTTTGCCCTCACACTCTTCTGAGGCTAGGCCACGCCAAACTCAGCCTGCAGATTATTTGACACAGATGTGCTTATGTCAAGTTCTCATAGGCTTCTCATAATCCACTCCCCACATTGAAGCATAATGCACATTGATTCACCTTTCTTAATATGGTATTGGGTATGTAAGTGTTAACAGTGAACTATAATAATTTTCAAGCATCTTTGCTCATATAGCTTCTAAACTTTTAAGTTAAAAATGAAAACCAACAAAATTATTTTATACAAGCTTACTTTACAATTCTGAATTTTTGTATTGAAAGTTTGGTACTTATAACGGTGGTAATTTCTGGCACATAGTATTTTATTTGTGTTTTTTATGATTTTATCTTTTTATTTTTTTGAGTGGTATGTTGTGAATCCCATTCTATGTATTTTAAATATAATTTCATTAAAACTTGTAGCTGCCGGGATTGCAGAGGTCCTTGACCCGAAAGGGCTCAAGAAAGGAATGAACAAGGCAGGAGATACAAAAGGACTTACTCAGGAAGAGAATGACAAAAATATCGAGAGGGCCAACAGGCTGATGACCAACTGACAAAACTTAATTTTTCTCAGCAAACTTTATACAAAAGAGGAAGAGACTTAAACATCAAAACACTCTGACCTACTTATAACCTTTCTGTTTTTGCCATCCTGTATTTTTACTGCCAATGTCCTTGACTAAGTATAAACTTCTTTTTCAGTCAAGGGAAACCATTTAGCATTCCTTCCTACCATGATAGAAGCATGGCGTACCTGCAGATTCCTACCTTGTCAGAATGCTGCTAAGCCACAGCAACCTTGTCAGACTGTGGCTTTTGGTTCTCAACATGTAGCTGCAGATATAACTGGTGAACTTCTGGCAGAGTCTATACTTATTATCAAAACCATCAGCTGACTATTTTTCTACAAAATAAACCCAATTTAGAAAACTGACCTAAAATTTCCAGATTTGTATATGTGTTACTTAGCTTTCCATAGCTATGACCAAATACTTGAGATAGTAACTTAAAGGGAAGAATTATTTTACTACTCACCTCATGACAGACAAGAAGCAGAATAATAAAGATAGGCCAGGATAATATATGGTCCACAATGCACAGTGACCTATTCCGGCTAATCTTCCCCCCTCCCCTCAGTAAAGTTTCCAGAACCTCCCCAAATAGTGCCACCAGCTGGGAACCAACCCATCAATACAGGAATCATTTTAGGAGAACATTCCATATCCAAACCATAACTATATAGGAATGAATTACTAGTCGAATGTCTCCTTCTGACTGTGTGGGGGAGATAAATTGACCAACATTTATTTTAAAAGATTCTTGATAATCTCAGTCATTTCACCAATTGGCCACTTGGCCAATACTCTTAATTATGCCATTTCCTCTTGCCAAGGCTCTCCTGTGACTTCTCACCTGCTCAGAGGTAGGTTCAAGCCTACACACAGGATGACTAGATGACATTATCCTAATCTAACCTACTTATTCAAACTCCTCTTCCTTCAGTCTTCAACCTAGTTTTCACAAAAATATTAATGAAATATTCTGAAAACTTTCCAACATGTTTTTGTTCTTGTATTAAAATTCTAGATTTATAAAATGTATGTTTATCACACTAATGAAACTGTCTTGATTCAGAATTACATGAGTAATAATTTGAACAGGAATTATGCATGTTTTACTGGTTACTGCCCTAATTCAAACTTAGTTTGTGAAATGAAAAATAAATCTTAGTGTATAGATAACTGCTTTAAAAAAATCAAACCAAATCTCTATCATTATTATTAAATCTATATAATTAAATTTAATCTATTTCTTATTCACCTATAGTCTAAGGTGAATGGAGCAGATCTTCTAGGTAGTGCCATTCTAGTAAAGACATCAGTATTCAGAATTCTGCTGGCCTCAACACTTGCCTTCCATAATTACTGAAGAAACGGAAGAGAGTATTTTGGATCATCTTAGGTGTTTTTAAAGGCTTAAACTTGTGTGATTTTCATCACTTTGGACTATTTCCCATCTTCTATAATTGAGTCACAATTCCCCAACCATACTATCCAGGAAGCAAGGAAATATATTCAACCTGTGTACCTAGAAAAAGCAATAGAGTTGGTAGACATCTACACAGTCTGTGCTATGTTTTAAAAACCATGTAAAACTAATAATTAAAGGATTTGGTTAAAGAACTTTCTTAAGATCACAGAAATACTCAATAATAGAGCTGAACCAGAACTTAGACTTCCAAAACTTGATACTTCCCCCACATTCTCAATTATTTTCCTACTTTGTTTGGGAGGCTTTTGGTTGCAAGTAATAGAAAACCTGAACCAAAGCAGATTAAGAACAAAAACAGTGGGAGAGATATATAGGTTCATGTAATTGGATTACCCACAGACTGTTCTCATTTTAAGATTTAGAGGAGATTTGATTCATAGGTTCATGATGCCACCAGGGCAGTGTAGCTCTGTGTTCTCCAGGTGTTGGACTCATTTTCATGCTGGATCCCTTTATGGCAGCATTAGTGGGTTTCACATTCTTCTTACATTATCCAGGGAAAATTCTTGAAGCTTTTGTAGAAGAGCAAGAAAACATCATTCATAGGGATCTTTAGCAAATCTCTCAGGTTTCATTGGCCAAAATATGACAAATGTCCATCCCTGAACCAATCACTGTGGTCACATGCAAGATTCTCCACTAGACCTAATCTGAGGATTGGGTTCTATCCTCTCAAACCACCTGGTTGCTTTAAACTGGGGCTAAGCAAATTCTACGAAAGAAAATCAGATTCCTGTTGGTTGGAAATAAAGGGAAAATGAATTCTAAGGAAGCAGCCAACAGGCATCTATTATTCCCTAAGATGTATTTGAAACTAATGCAACAAAACTCTAACATGGCTGAATAGCTCATCAATTCAGTTTTAGTGAGTTATATCATTTCCCCTATATATTCACACACATGTAGTACCTAATATGCTACTAAAATAGTTATTTTCTCATTTCAAATTAATTGAGGTTTTCCATCATGAACCTAGGTTTCAAAATCAAGATATAATGCTAACCTTTTAGTGAACAGTTCTAAAATCTAATGATTCAGAATATAATATTTATTTTGTGGAGGCTCACAAATTTTCTGGACAAAAAGCATTACCCATGGCCACTGCTGACTCAGAACAGAGAAACTTTCCTCCAGTGTTATCTGTGCCTAGTCAGCTCCTCTATACATTTTCAAATGGCCTCTGAAAATATATTCTTTGTCACTTTCCCAACAAACCCTATAATTCTTCATTCTTTTCCTTGATAGTTACTTTCAAAATTTTTTACCATGTGTTAGAGTGCTGTGGAGATTCAATAGAATGAAGTATGCAAAATAAACATTTTGTCGTATACCCAAAGGAACTATGCCCCTTTAAGTCTGGCAAATGTTTTAAAACTCACCACCTACACAACAATAATTGGGTTAATGATAGCCCTGTCTGTGCAGCATCAAAACTCTTACAAAATTTCATGATACATAATAGATTATTTCCATGGAAATTGGTCTGATTTAAAATATATTATTCTAAGGTACATTGTATATAAACAACTCATGTCTTCTATAGTTTTTTTTAAGTTCCTTTTAAAGGTTGAACTGGCATTCACAAAAGGCTTTGGTAAATCAGAATTCTGCTAATGCTATAACAAGGTAATATTTTTGCAGTCTTTAGTAGCAGGCTGAAATTACAGGGCTATATCAAACTTTGTATCAGAAAATACAGAACAATATGCTTTAGCAGCTGTGGAAATAAATGGTGGCATATATCTGTGTATAGGTAATGGTAGAAGAAATGAATTACCAAGGAATTTTGTTTATATTTCATTATATTTACCTTTTTGGTTATTTTCATTTATATCAAGGATAGACTGGTTTGGTCATTAATGGTAGTAATATAATGTATCATTTAAAAGTAAATTTAAGCAAAGAAGTAAGTTTATTTGAAGAAAAATATAATAAAAACTGAAGTTATACTTGTCCTCAAAGGCAGTAAAAATTAGGAAAGTGGTACAAGTATGAATGAAATTTAGGGAGCATTGACTTTATCCTTCAGCATGTTCTTATGAACTTGTAAATACAAATAAAATTTTGTCTTACATATGGAAGTAATCACAGATTCCTTAAAGAACTCTCAAAGTTACACAATAGCATGCATGGAGCACTCAGTAGAGAAAAAGCAGAATCATTTTCATGCATCTGCTCCTTGGTAGAAAGGTATTAGCATTTGTAAGGAATGGATATGTACCGCAGAAGGATGTTTTGAAGTAAATATGAGAAGAAGGAAACATATAAGAGCATGTCTTCACCTGAAGAGAACATGCTCTGTTGGGCTTATTCAAGAAGCTACTTGACTAGAATATCACTATTTCAGAAATTTGTGACATCACTAAAGCCAGACGTCAGTAAACATTCCAGTGATGTAACTCTTCATTCTGCTTCTTTACTTCCCAAATGCCCTAATGACAGTTAGGCTCACTGGTCAGTCAGATGAGTCCAGACTGCTTGGCCATCTAACTCCTCATTGTTAATAACTAAAGTGACCTAAATGTTAGTGTGATGAGCTTTGTTAATGAATCAGCTTTCTGATAGGACCTAATTGTGTTCACATTGATGAAATTAAGTTTCTAAGTCAGAAAAGTTGAAAGGCAGATGGATCCTGGGTTGGATGATTACCTTGAGATGCAAACCATATGGCAGGGATCTTTCTCCTGAGCAATATACCTGGAAAGTCCCTAGTCTGATGACTCACGTTTTCTCAACTTCTGCACCACTACTGTTCATGTTACTTGTGATTTAAACAAAGCTCTTATTTTTACATTATATTAACATATGACATAGCTTGGAGATATCTGCTTAAGGAAAAAAGACACTTCTGTCATTTAGTTTTATTAATATAAAAAACTCAATTTTTGCAAAAAAATTTGGAAAATTTGAGCACCCAGCTGACCTGAAATTAAAGCTTCAGACAAATTAAATCTTACTCATTCAAACTACTATATATCTTTTTGTTACTGTACCAAAATTCTTGAGATAAACAACTTAAAGCTTTCAGTTTATCATTGCTTGACTGGGTTGCTTTGGACTGGTGGCAGCATAGTAACTCATGGCAAAATCACCTGGCAGTGGAGGCTGCTCACCATAATGGAACCAGGAGGCAAAGAGAGACGAAGGTTTCAGAGTCCCCAAATCCCCTTCCAAGGATCAAACTTCCTTCCAATAGGCTCCACCTTCTAAAAGTTCTGTCACTTTCCAATAACACTATAGGCTGGTAACCTAGCTTTCAACATGAGGTCCTTTAGGTGACTCTCAAGATCCAGAGCATACACTTTCTCTTCTTTCTTTCTCATTGACATTTTTAAACAAGCCATTTGCTGTCACTGCCTCCACTTCTTAAGTGCCAAGTTTCTTTTCTCCAGCCCTCACCCACCATCTGGTTTCCACCTCCCTTATTCTGCTGAAACTATTTCCAAGTTTCTGACTGGTAATAGAGCTTCTTAATCATTCTGACTTGTCTGCAAGTTAGATGGTATATATATTTTATTATAAATTTTTTATTAGGATATATTCATTATACAGGGGGGGATTCATAGCAACAATTCCAATTAGGCTTATATTGTATATTGGTTAGATCACCCCCATCGTCTCTACCCCCAAGCTTCTCCACACCCCCACTTAAAGCAATTGCAAGAGATTTCTTTGTTCTATTTCATATATGTATATGAAGTCCATCAACCATATACTTTCACTTTAATCTCCTTCATTCACCATCTCTCCTCCTGCCAGTACCCCCACATACACATACACTGTTCCTATTTTATAGTCCTGTCTTTCATTATTAATATTTAAGTTAATGTTCAAAGGGATTTCTCAATGTATCACAAATGTGGGTATATTTTACTTTGGTTCATTCAATCCCTTCCATTACTCTCCTTTAGCTCTTTACCTCCCACACCATTTTTTAATAGCTTTCAATACACATCCTTATAACCTCTACCTTTACAGATGTTGTTTTATGATATTACAGGTACTCTATCCTTCTCTTTTCCTTTCCATCTTTCCCCAAGTTCCATAGAATAGTTTCACTATTCCAAACATGTTCTATATCTGAGTTTGTGTATGATCATGCTTGCTTTTGTGTATATGTTTATCTTTTGGATCTATCTTCCATGTATGAGAGAAAACATGCAGCCTTTGTCTTTCTGAGCCTAACTGACTTTACTTAACATGTTATTGGATGGTACATTTTATGCTCTGTTTTTGAAACATACTTCCTTCTCTGATGTCCAGGACCTATGTCTTTTCCTCATTTTCTTCCTGACAATTTATATCTTTCTCTCTTTTGGCATAATTTACTTACAGCCTTTTATAAAAAGAAATACAATGTAACTGAGCAAACTGATTGCCCTTCCTAATGTCTCTGTGTACTACTTTTTAATAGTACTCTGTGTACTGTTTTTTAATTGAACATTTAATTAAAATTTATTGAATACGTACTATTTTCTGGGTACTGCACCAACTCCTAGAGATCCAGTAGAGTGGTGAATAAGAAAGATTACAATATCTGGTCCCATGGAGCTAACAATCTACAAGATAAGATATAATTAAATAATACTTATGCAAGTAATTTAGTAATTATAACTGGGAAAAGGGCTATGAAAGAGAAGAGGCCACTATGAAAACATAATCCAAGAAGGGCTGATCTCATGTGGGGTGAGATGGAGAGAACATTCCTGAGGAATGTAAGCTGAGACCTGAAGGATGTGCATGAGTTAACTTGGGAAGAGTTTGGGAGAAGTGTTTCATGTAGCAGGAGCAGCAAGAACAAAAACTCATACAGGCAGCAGGCCAGCCCAATGAAAGAATTGCAAGGCCAATATGGGTAAAAGGCATACATCAAGGGGTTTACATGGATGAGATGAGCACTGGAAAGCAAATCATAATAATCTTAACTGGTAACTACTACAAACATGTGCTCATAATGACATGTTCATTAATGACAGACTGCATATATACTAGTGGTCCCACAAGATTATAATGGAGTTGGAGAATTCCTAGTGATGTCATAGCCATCTTACTATCTAGTTCAATGCATGGCTCCTATGGATGAAATGATGCTGGTATACACAAGCTTTCTGTGCTGCCAGTCATATAAAATTATAGCACATACAGTTATGTACAGTACGTAGTACTTAATAATAAATACTGTGTTCTCTTAGCTTATTATTCACTATACTAATACTATACTATACCATACTATACTCGTTATCATTATTGTAGAGAACATTCATAATCATTTAGAAAAGGTTTACTGTAAAATAGTGTGTCCTATTATGTTGGCTCTACAGCTACTCTTAAGTTGTTTTGTCATTTACATTTGTTTATCTATATAAGATATATGTTATTTTACATTTTTAATATTTCACTATGCACTATCATATTGTAGCACACTTGGCAGTTTGCTTTAAAAAAACCATCACTAGGTATTTATGAATTACCTATACTTATATATCTAGACGTAGTTGACTTATTTTGATTTCTCTGTAATGCCAGCTTAAATATAGACATTCAGGATACTATTTATTTTTACATTTCTGTAAGTGACTTCCTCTACCACCAGTTACAAATTATAAGCCAAGAGCTATAACACCATTAGCCTTAGAGACCAATTGAAGGATAAATTAGGCAAGCATCACAATATGTCTTATAGATATTTGAATTTCTCCAAAATGGAAACCATTGTTGCTAGAAACTTGTTTTCCCTGCCCTTTCTTTCACAATTCACAGTTAAGAATATCATAATTCTTCTAATCACTACAAATGGAAAACTTGATATTTTTAAACCAGTATCTTTTTTTCTCATATCTACTTATTTACCTAATTCTGCTGATTCTAAATACAAAATAGCTCTCAATTTTTTCTCTTCCATACCTACTACCATTGCCTCAGACTAGATCTTTATCATTCATATATGAACTTAACACAATTTCCTCCCAAATATTTCCATACATGTAATTTCTTTGTATTATTATTTATCACTCCTCCTGCAGCCAGGGTTCCTTCTTAAAATAGGGTTTGCAAATTTATCCGTAAAAGGATAGATAATAGCCATTTTAAGCTTTGTGGGCCATATAGTGTCTGTGGTAACTGTTTAAGGCTGCCATTGTAGCATGTTAGTTTCCACAAATAGTACATAAGTAAATCAATGTGGATACATTCCAATAAAACTTTATTTACAAAAGATTTAGCTCAAAGATTATAGTTGACCTCTGTTCTACAACATAAATTAGATATCCTCATCAAAGCCTATCTATTTTCCATGAAATATAGTAGTCATCACTCTTTTAAATCTGGCATTAGCCTTAATTTATCACTTAAGGTCAATTATTTCAAATTTGAGGTTCTAATTTGTATTTTGACTTGTGCATGATAATTACAAAAAAAGCAAACTTTAACACTCTAAAGTGAGAAATAGCCAAAGGGCATGAGAAAGCAATTCACACAAAAGCAATTCACACAAAAAGGATTCAAAAAGTATTTCTGAAGATGTTTAACTTCACTAGTAAGTGAATGCAAATTAAAACGCTAAATCTTGATCTATAAAATTGGCAATTTAAAACATAAATACATCAAATTGGCTACTATCTTGATTACTATCTTGATTATTATCTGCAGAAAAAGAGCATAAGTTTCTTAGAAATGTTTCTAGAGGAATTTTTTTTTTTTTTTTTTTAGCACTAGGGACTAAACCCAGGACTTTGCATATACCAATCAAGTGCTCTGTGGAGGAAATTTTAATAGCAAATACTAAAATCCTATCATCCACCAATTCCTAGAATAGCTCATAAGGAAATTATTATGAAAGAATGCAACAATTCAGCAACAGGGTTATTTATCATAATGCTATTTAAAATACCAAAATACCTGGAATAATAAATGTTCAACAATAGAAGATTGTTCAAAAAGTACAAGTGTTAAAAACTATAAAGACCAACTAGGGTTTATTTTAGACATGCAGAGTTGCTTTGACAAAAAAAAAATCAATGTAATTCTATACATAAATGAATAAAGGAAGACATTCCCCCTACAATTGGTAACACATAAGTATCAATTGACACCATGTTTATTGAACATCAACATTGTACTGGAGTTCTTAGTTAGTCTAATAAGGCAGAATAAAGAACTAAAAGCATAATGATTGGAAATAAAGAAGTAAAAATAACATGATTCAATGATTGTGGATATCATAAATCAAAAGAAACCCATAAGCTACTTGAATTACATGAGTTTAGCACTGGATACAAGTTTCAATGTATGAAAATTAATTTTGTTTCTATTTATTAACAAAAATTAGAAAACAAGCTTAAAACTCAATGCTGTTACTATCATTTTTTTTCTTTTTCTTTTTTGGCAGAACTGGCATTTGAACTCAGGACTTCACTCTTGCTAGGCAGGTGCTCTACCACTTGAGCCACTCCGCCAGCCCACTATTTTTAATTTGACAAAAATATATTGGTAATATAAGATAGTAACAAAAAGCAAACAAATACTCCTCATCCAGGAAGAGGAGTACATCAGAATTCTCTGCATTATCTTTCCAACATTTCTATAAATCTAAAATGTTTCCAAGTGAAAATATTTATTAAAAACAGACTCTCAAAATTAAAAAACAAACAAACAAGAAACCAATATCATTGACAATAGTCTCAACCCCCCTCAAATACCTAGGAAAAATTAAAAATATATGCAAGACCTTTAAACGTATTTATTTGCTGACTTTAACAATGTATTTGTTGATTTCTTTTGAGGAACTAGGGATTGAACCAAGGGCCTCACGCATACTAAGCACACACTCTAACTCTGAGCTACATTCCCAGCCCAAGATTTCTAACTTTAAAGCTATAAAACTGCTAGGAGATTCAAAGCAGATCTAAATCAATGGAATAAGGTTATGGATTGGAAGATTTCAAACTGTTTTTATATCAGCTACCCCAAATTTGTCTGCAGATCCAATGCAATTTTGTGTGAAAGTCACAACAGATTTTTTAAAGACTTGGCACACAAAGGAAAGGGAGAAGGACTTTCTATTTCTTTTGAAGTTTATAAATTTGGGATTATTTAAGACTGGAGTTGTCTGGATTAAATTTCTGCCTTCTCGTTTCTTGTTCCAGCTCCTACCACTGATAGCCACATGAAAATATCCAATTTGTTGTAGAAGAGACTGAAGGAATATACAGATAGAGCTGGGCATGGTTTTGCACACCTGCAATGCCAGCACTGGAATCTCAATTTTGAGGCCAATCTGGGTTCCATAGTGATACCTTGTCTCAAAAGCACCAACAACCCTCCTCCCCACCACTCTGCCAATAGATAGGGTGCCAAAACCTGTGCCTGAGGATCCATCTCTTTTCTGACTTTTTTCTCTTTGGTTATGTAACTAAATATTCTTTCTATGCTTAAGCTATTTGAAATGTGGTCTAGATAATCAAATAGCACCCTGGAATAAGCTTAGTTTATGGCCACTTTTAAGAGAGTAGAGTCTATGGCCATACCATCCCGAACATGCTTGATGTCCTCTAAAGAGAATGGACATATAAACCCTTCTCTTGCATGCATATGATTTTATTCAGAATCATAATAGTATTGATATTAATGGAGAAATTGATCTGGTATTTAATTATTGCTATGATATAGACACATTTTTGTTCATTTTATCATAAAAAATTGATTCATGCCAAGAATGTGCCAGATATTGAAACAGTTGCAATTTTTATACATATCAGAGAATAAATTTGCCAATGTCTCCATTCTTGTGGAATCATAAATTTAAATCTAATTAGGGATATAGTCAATAAGCAAGCAAACAAAAAAAGAATTGGGGCTGCTACTAGAGGGAAGATATGGGGTCAGGAAAATAAGTTTTATTATGGAAATATTAGGAGTGGTTTACTAAAGAAGAGAAGATAGAAGAATCAGTGTGCTCAAGAAGCTTTCAGGACAAAAGATTCAGAACATGTGTGGAAGAACTGACTTTCCTAGAGAAGAAAAGCTTCTCAACTCTTTGCTTTGACAGAAGGAAAATGGTTCTATGGCAGATCCACTTGGTGATTTGGTCATGGGAGGATGAGAAAGCTTCCATGGAATAGTTCTGTATTCTCACAAATGTATACTTCAAAGACACCTGCTGAGGGAAAAAGGTAGAAGAAGTAGAGCAGAAGATTTTGGAGAAATCTACATCAATATGATTATCCTGGAAAGAGAAAAATAACCGATTAGAGAAATGTAGCAGATTTCTGGGTCATATCAAGATTCAAATAATGGTCAAAGTTTATGTACCTAAAGTGAAACTAGTCACCTGATTATGTGATCTCTGTTATGACCATTTTCCTGTTTAGGTGAAGACAGAAGATCTGAAGCAGGAGGAATTCATCCATGGATTAGGATTTTGTAAGATGGTCTCAAGTGAGAGAAAGAAGGAAGCAGGAATTGAAAATATTTGCTAAGGGGAGACTATGTTGATAATGGAATCTGTGCTGAGCAAGATGGGAAATAGTAGCAGGAATGGACTGAATGATAATTAGAAAATGTCAAGATGAAAAACTGGATGTCTCCATACCATTGGAATACTATGTGGCTGTACGGAAGTACTTGCACCAATGTACTGAATGCATAGGAAGCTATGTAGAAGGAAACATAAATGTTTTTGTTTGAAATTTTTGAAAGGGTTTCTTTTTTTTTAAGAGATTAAAATATCCAGAGTTTGTCATGGAATATGTGACTGAATTGGAAAAGGAAAATGTCTTCAAATACAGAAGTCGAGAAACTGAGAAGCTAGGATTTTTTGAGTTGTTGATTTAGGTATTGAAATCACCAAGGATAAAGCAAGGAAACAGGGTAGAATGGAAAACCTTTTGCCAGGAACAGAGACTTTAGTGAATGAAGAGTTATGGCTAGACGGTTGACAGACGACAGTAAGAAGGAATTAGAAACAGTAGTATATCCAGATGGCGTAAGCATCAAAAGAGCAGTGATTTATGCAGGAGAGAATATAATTTGGCAGTAGCAATGGAAAGATGCAAGACAAGTACCTACCTTGTCTCCTGGCCCTGATGTTCTCTTAGGGTCTAGGATAGTTTCAACAAGGCAAGGAGGCGAAGAGAGTATTTGAAGGAAAGGAGACTGCTGATCACAGACTGCAGAGACTAGAAGGGTTTGTTTGGGAAGGGAAGAAAGTGGACCACAGCGCTCGTAGGTTAAGTAAAGTGTTGGTGAGAAGCTGGGTGCTGGTGACTCACACCTGTAATCCTAGCTGCTTGGGATGCTAAAATCAGCAGGATTATGGTTGGAGGCAACCCCAGGCAAAAAGTTTGCAAGACCCCTCTTCAACCAATAGCTGGGCTTGGTGGCACATTGCTGTCGTGTCAGTGATAGCAGGAAGTGTAAAATAGGAGGATCATGGTGTAGGTCAGCCTGGTCAATGAAATGAATAAATAAATCAAGGGAGACCCTATCTCCAAAATGACCAGAACAGGAAGGGCTAGGGATGTAGCTTGAGTCATAGAGTGCCTGCCTAGCAAGTGTGAAGCCCTGAGTTCAAACCCCAGTACCATTAAAAAAAAAGGTTTCTGAGAAAAAAGTTACTTCAAGAGATAGAAACTCCTAAAGATTATAGAGGTTTTCAAGGATGAGAACCATGGTGGTCTGGGACCCGAGACTCTCACCTTGTGGTACACTTGAAGGTGTGTGTGTGCAGCATCAGGTATTAAGTGGCCTCAGGACTAATAGTTATCCTTCAGCACCTGAGAGTACTGGACTTATCTGCAGCAATTAGCTTCATTTCTTTGGAAAATATGCTAAACCTCTCAAAACCTCATTTTCTCTATCTATACAATGAGAAATTGATCTAAATAATCTCTTGGGCTGAGTGTGGTGATTCATACTTGTAATTCCAGCTACTCAGAAGGCAGAGATTGGGAGGACAGCAGTTCCAGACCAGACCTGGCAAAAAAATTAGCAAGCCATCATCTCAACAAATCAGATGGGCATGTTGGTGTCTATAATCCTAGCTATATAGGAGGCCAAAGGTAGAAAGCTCTTGGTCTGAGGACAGTGAGCCCCTATCGGAAAAACAACTAAAGCAAGGAAACCTGGGGCATGGCTCAAGTGGTAGCAAGCACAAAGCCTTGAACTGAAACCCCAGTACTGCCAAATCAATCAACCAAGCTCTTCAACTTTTTCAGACATTTTAAGTATCTGAGAGCAAAAAATATGAGGTCTTGTTAGTGGTAAGTTTGCAGCATCAGAAATAAATATT
Organism: Castor canadensis; assembly: GCF_047511655.1. NCBI lineage: Eukaryota > Metazoa > Chordata > Mammalia > Rodentia > Castoridae > Castor > Castor canadensis. The sequence goes on from NC_133387.1 coordinate 35,390,123, forward strand.
CATCTTTCAAATCAATGTATCAAGAGCTAATATTAGCATGAATGTGAAATATCTGAGAATTTATACATCTGCTACAATTGGCTTCAAAGGATGTTAATGATCTCAACCAAACAGCGAAGTGACAGAACAATGCTGCATATTTTAGAGTCATTCCTGCTGAAGCAAATACATTTTGTAACTAAATATAAATTAATAATAGATTTATTATATCTCAAATAATAGAGTTGAAATTGAATTGCAAGCCCTTATCTCTCACTCCCCTGACATTCTTTTGTCCTCTATACAATCTGTATTATTAATTGTATTATTGTTACTCCAGCAGTAGAATAATTAATGATTGACTCACTTGAAATTATAAACTCATAACCAGTGAAGGCATTGAGTTAGTGAGGAGGTTCAGTCAATCAATAACCATGATGTTTCTTCACAGCTTATTTTTTATATTTAGACTAATTTCCTACTAAACCGCTTGGTGGACTGATGGATAGATTCAGTTAATGCTAAAACCACATTAATAGACTACTTCTCAAAAATTGTTTATTTTCCTTTTAGGTTTTCTTTGGTTTGGTGGTGCTGGGGAATTTGAACCCAGAGCATCACACATGATAGACAAGCATTCTACCACTGACCTTATCCCCAGTTCTCCTCCCAAAACTATTTATTTCAATCCAAATAATAAAATAACTTTGGTCCAATAGGAAAAGAATGCTACCAGCTGAAGGGCTTGTTTTGAGGACTATTTGTCTCCCATAGTTATGTGTCCTGGCAGGAAAAAAACAGCAACGCCCAAGCTTGATTGGCAGAGGATGTTGCACAAAATCAAGGGTGCTGGGTGCCAGGGGGGCATTGAATACCCAATATTTATACATTTGTTTGCAAATAAAAATGCTATACAGAGGAAGAAACAGCCTATACATAATGAATTAACTTTACTCAGCTAGGCAAAACATTAAGACTTTGAATATTTAGGTACTTGAAAATATATTTGTATACATATAAAAGTGGTTTAGCAGTTTCCTTGTCATGTGATAGTGAATGCAATTTTACATTTTTGTATTTGAGAAATAGGGCATTGTAGCTCATTTCATACTAGGTACTGTACCTACTGCCTGAGTAATTGGCCACTAGGTGGCAGGGCTGCGATATAAAGGCCACAGTGGGAAATGAGTATTCTGAGGGCATAGATAATTAAAAGAACTCCATATGGAGCTCCTCCCAGCGCAGTTCAAAAGCACAAGCTGAGCACTGTGTACTAGGATTTTTGCAAGTGCAGGAGTTAATGAAGAGATTCTAGTCTTTTTTTTTTTTTTTTTTGGTGGGACTGAGGTTTGAACTCAGGGTTTGCACACTTGCAAAGCACTGCTCTACTGTTTGAACCATACCTCCAGTCCATTTTGCTCTGGTTATTTTAGAGATGGGGTCTTGCAAACAATTTGCTCAGGCTGACCTCCAGCCACAATCCTTCTGATCTCAGCCTCCCAAGTAGCTAGGATTACAGACATGACCCACTGCACCTGGCTAAGAGATGCTAGTTTAAAGCAAGAGATATTTTTAAATTAAATTCTATAATAGGATGTGATAAGTGAGTTTATAGGTTTTTTTGGTGTGCTGAAGATCATACTCAGAGTCTCTCATATATTAGGCAAACACTCTACCACTGAGCTAATCCCCAATCCAATAGTATAGTTTTTTTTTTTTTAATTTCAAAGTATAATGGGAACATAGGAGGTATAACAATTAGTTTGAACTACAGTGATGATGTTGAGACAAGAAGGTTACAGGGAAGGTAAAAGTCTTACAAGAGTTTGTCTTTCCTGTCACTCTTTTTTTTGAGAATTTCACTATGTAGCCCAGGCTGGCCTCAAGTTCACAATCCTCCTGCCTTAGCTTCCCAAATGCTGGGATAACCATTGTATATGCCTGGTAGGGTTTGTCTTCTTTAACATAATATTCTAAAACCTGAGGCTGGGGCTTGACTTAGTGGTAGAGCATGTGCTTAGCATGCCCTGGGTTCAATCCTCAACTTCCCCACCCAGAAAAATTGTAAAACCAAAGAGTATAAAGATATCTCTTAATTATTATAGACAAAATAGCAATATAAAATTTAGAGGAAGATTTTTTTTAATGCATTCCTGTCTAATGTTTACTTCCAATCCAGTGATTCTCAACTAGGGCTAATTGCCTCCTTGGAAATGCCTGGAGACATTTCTGTTTGTCATAGTTGAAAAGAGAGAGCTGCTGGAATCCAGTGGGTAGAGGTCAGGGTGCTACAAAATGACCTAGAATGCACAGGCACGAGAATACTCGTAAAAGTTCAGTGCTTAGGAACAAGTTAGGATTGGACAATGAAAATTAAAATTTATGTCTCAAGGTCATGAGAAGATGAGGCCTGGTGTTTGAAAAACAAAGGCTAGAAAAGACACTTTGCATTAGGATATTTGGAGAAGTCCACACAACAGTGTTTGAATATATGATAGTTGTTGTTAGGACAAGAAAACCTTGTTTTTTGCCCTGGCACATAAAAACTAGAGAGTGTGGGATTGTGGCTAGAGTGATTACTGTGGAACATGTAGGAAAGAGCTTGGATGTCATCTTTGGCATTCACTAGCTGGACAATTCATTTTACCTTCTAACTTTCCATTCCTTTAAAAATGGGGAAACTTGTTGAAAGGATTAAAAATGTATGTTAAATTCCTAAAATGTGGAAAGTACTTAATAAATTATTGGAATATTGCCCGAGTCCTAATTATACCTCTCCTTGCATGGATATCTTCATGTCCTTTGGGAAAATTAGTCAAGGTACAAGTAAATTGCATAATATTGAGAAGAGAAAAACATGAACTGTGGGATGAGAAAAGTGAATGACAAAACACAAACAAAACTTTTGTAAGACATCATGGGGAGAATTATTAAAAGCTGAGTCAGAATCACCCAACATTCCTGTCTGGTAGGGAAGAGATAGCTAATATTTCTGAGAGTAGGCGAGTAGGGTGGGGAGAGTAGAGTATGCTGCTGTGATTAGCCAAACACAACCTAATTAAATCCAACTCCCTGCTGCTCTTGCACCCACACAGCTGGAAAGAATACAGCACAAAATTGCCCTTACTTGCCCTAATGATCACTGTCCTTTAGTGCTTCCTTATGATGATGCTAGATATCCCCAATCCATACTCTCCTAATCAAGTGCCTCATGCTTTCTGAACTTCTTTCTTCAAATTTCCAGCACCTCCTTCACAATAAGCACTCAGCTGATGACCCTGGTACCTATTGCACTGGCAAAATGTAAGCCTTTAGAGGACTTCCATGAACTCTTTCACCTCATCTACTTACCTTCTGCACCTGTGTCCATTCTCTCTATCTTACTTTCTGCTCCTAAGAATGAACTTGAACTGCACCTACTTTTAGCTAAGGCCAGCTCCTCATTAATGTACTGTTTTCCATCCCTCTTTATCCACTAACGGCATGACACCAGCAATTCTCACCTTTCTTTTGTATCATAACCATTCCCCTCTACATCATACCTGTCAGCATGTCAGCTACTGCTATTTCTCCCATCTTAAAAAACACTTCATTTTTCTTGTTCCCTTTACAAAACCCCCTCTTCCATTTACAACAAAATTCTCTGTAGTGACTTGCTTCACCATCTCTACTCCCATCCTCAATCCATTAGGCGTCTATCACTACCGCTCCACAAAGATGCTCTCATTTACATCATCAACATAATTTTATATTGTTAAATCTAACAGCCAGCTTTCAAATCTTGTCTTTTTTGAACTATCAGTGGCATTTGACATGACTGGTTGCATTCTTCTTAAAACATTTTAAAACATTATCTGTTTATTGGTTTATTATTGTTTGTTTATTATCTGTTTATTGGTTTCCTATATACCACACTTTCCTCACTTTCTTTCATTGCTTTGTTCTTCCTTAACCTCCTTTGCTTTCTCAGTACTTACCCCTTCTCCCAAACTGTCCACTTCAGAATGCCTCATGTGTAGTCTGTAGACGCCTTTACTTTTCTATTTATACTCCATCCCTTAGAGATTTTGTTCAGCCTCATAGCTTTAAGTACCATATGTTGAAGATTTCCAGATTTGTATCTCTACCTTCAACCTCTATCTTGAATCCAAGCTTAGTGATAAAACTTCCTCCTCAATAGCTTCAGTTGGAATTTAATAACCATCTCAAAATTAATATGCCCAGAAATAAACTCTGTATACAGCCCCCCAGACTTCCTTATTTCAATTAATGGAGTCACCATTCTTGAAGTTGCTCAGGGCTGTGGGAGACTGAGGTAGTGGAAGTAGGCCTTGACATGTGCACGGCTCTGTCAAGGGCCTCTTGGCTGATAGGCAAGGACCCAGCCAAGGGGAGGAGAGGTTCAGCAAGGCTACACTGCAAGAAAAACAGGATGCACTGACCTGATCAGGATAGTCTGTACTAAATAACAACATATCACAGCTTCTCTGTTCCTGCCACCTACGTGACTGGACCCATGAGAACTCAACTTCCATTTCACCCTACTTTCTCATACATGCTGTATAAATAAATGCACTTGGAGGCAGCCCGCGTCTCTCATCAAGAGTGTCAGACCCACCTGATCCCAGCTTTTCTCTATGTCTGTCTTTGTGTCTTTTTCTTAATCACCAGTCCCTCCCAATCATGTCAACAGACCTGCTCATGCTGGCTGTGAGATACGCAAAAATTTTGGAGTAATGCCTAGCCCCTCTATCAGACCATCGGCTTACAGGGCACTACTTGGATGTAACCTCTCCAGGTACTCAGGTGGGCAAAACTGTTCTTAATCTGCAAACACAGGGGTCAGGATGGAGACTCAGGGCTGTTTGAAGATTTGCTGCAGGATAGATGTTGGGAAGCTAGCCACAGAAACTCAGATTGGTGCATCTCTCAACAGGACCTTGACTGGATAGAGATGCTTACAAACCATAGCAGGAAAACCAAAAGTGAAGCTTGAAGGCTAATTCCAAATCTGCTGTGAGACTAATGGTGGCAATCCCAGCCAGTGGCACCAATGTGCCACATTCTTCAGCAGTTCTCTATGAGGGTTGGATTACTTGTACACCCCAGTTGAGAGGTATGGGAACAGACACCCAGAGTCATTTCTGGCAGTGCTGTAGGATAGAGGCCACTAAGCTTGTCTAATTTGGCATAGATGAGTATGTCTCCCATCATGTGCCATTGGGATTACCCAAAAATTTCACCATAAAAGGGCTGGAGTTAAGCTTGAGGGCCCTTATATGATCTTCTGTTGAATGGAGGATGGCAAACTTGTGACCATGGCACAAATAGGGGAGTCCCCTAATTACTCCCTGGACAAGTGAGATAACTTTTAGGCTACACTAAAGAGAGACTGGAACTGAGAAAAGTGCTCCTTCAGAATCCGATGTGGGACAGATACTGACAAGCCTGTCCCAGTGGTTCAGATAGATGAGGCTTCCTCTAGGTCCTGAAGCAAGAAACACAAATATGGGATCACACACAGCTGAGGGGCGGGGGGCTAGAGCCAAGTTACAGAGTATCTTTCAGGTTCACAGTGAGACTCATTGAGCAGGCAGACAAACCTTTCTGCCCAGGCATTGGTGTACATGATTCCTGGACACCATGGAAGATGGGGTTGCAGGTTCAAGGCTGTAGAACTTGTAGTCATGCTTTTAGGGAAACAAGCTGTTTCCCAGGTTGAGCCCTGGAGCACACTCTGTGGTTCTGCCACCTGGATGCAGGTTCATACTCTTAAAATAACTATCCTCGGTCTTGGGCTCCACCAGGGTTTTACAACCTACCTGAATCCCAATTTTCCCAACAAAGGCATTTGATATGTGTATGAATGTAGATATCTTGTGGTTGAAATGCCACTCTCATCTCTGACATGGAGATTCCAAAACTGGAATGACAGAAGTGGCCTCATTCCTTAGCAACTTGCTCATGGATCTATCATGGAGGATCTGGTACTTCCAGACATGTGCATGAGTCCATGCGGAGCTTCCCCTGACGTTCCACCAACGGTATAAACACCTACCCTGCCTGAATGTGTCTGTCACTCTGCTTTGCTCTGACACCTCCATTTCTTCTTACCCTCTATCCCTATACGTGTGTTTACCTGAACAATATGCCACAAACCTCAGTTTACTTGTTTTATTTTGTTTTCATTTTGGGGTGAATATTCAGTTTCAGTCTTTTGGATATAGGTTTCCAATTAAGTATATTGTCAAGTATTAACAGCACAAATTAACTTTAGATAGGAGTTGGTGTTGGGGGTGGGGGGTTGCAAGAATCTTTATTTTATTTTTTTGGATGAAATCTTTATACATATTAAAACATTCTTGCTGCTGTGCTGCAAAGCCATAGCAGATTTGAAATGCTATTAAGGGCTGAATTCTCTAATGTGAGATGTTCTTTAGTCAAATTAAAAACCTACCTAAAACTGAAGTGGGAAGGGGAAGAGCCTTTGTCTCCACGAGCCCCTCCCACTCCCCTGAAACCCTCTGCCTTTTAAAGCAGGTCACTTTCACTGCAATGTTGGGCACTACATATATGTGTCCTTGGGCCAGCAGGGTCTCTGAAGTCTTTGTGACCTGACTTGATTTTGTTTTTTTTTTTTAACATGTTGTTCAAATTAATTTTTAGCATTTTTGTAATCTCATAACTATCCAAGCTCTACTTCCTAAATGTTAAGAACTGTAATAGAAAGTTTAAATTGAAAATGTTGTTTGTAGACTTACTATCCGGTGAAAGTCCAACCATCCTGACAAATTCTTGAGTATTCTCTAAAGAAAATGATGCTGGTCACTGCAGCTTCAGCATCTCTTGAGTTTTGATGCTTGGCATTCTGCTGATAGCAGTTTTCTGGGTTTTCTTCCTTTGGCTCCTTCTCACCCTTTGAGGTCCTCTGTAGCGATTTGGTGATTTGGTGAGAGAAATTGTTGCCTTGTTCCTCCCCTCCCACCCACACTGTATATGAGTTTCAAGTTTTATTGTTGCAATAAAAGTGCTTTATGCTGGTTTTTCTAAAGAAAGAAAAAAATCTCGTGATTATGGGGGGTACTACCTCCCATTCTACCATCTTTCTGACATCACTCTGCCTTTCTTTTTTCACACCCCACATATGATCTGTTAGCAAATCCCACTGTCTGGATCTACCTTCCATTACACCCAAAATCTGTCTAATATTGCCACCTTTGCCTGTGCTATTACCATTCTGACACAAGTCATTCTTCTATTGCCTGGGTTTTTGCAGTTTTTTCTCTTCATTGTTTTCCCCAAATCTTCTCCATTTTTAACACAGAAAGCAGAATAATTAGTCCAATTATATCATCCCTCTGCTCAAGCTCTCCAATAACTTCCGTTTTCAGTCAGAATTAAAGTCAAAGTCCTAACTATGATTAAAAGATCCTAGACCCACATAGAGCCCAGACCTTATCTTTTACTATCAGTCCCTTGTTCACTCAGCTCCAACCACAGTGGACCTATCACTTTACTACTCCAGAAACAGACTTGTATACTTGCTGTTCTTTCCACTTTTTGTCTAGATTTCCTTGAGGTTCTCCATCTTTTCCTCAAGGCCTTTACTCAAACACCATCTTCTCTGTGATGCCATCTTTGGCCACACAATCTACAGTTTTTAATATCTACCCTTTAATATTTTCTCTATTCCCTTTCTCTGCTTTGGTTTTTGTCCTTAACATTTACAGCTCTCTAAATACTATATATTCTATGTCTTTATTCTGCTTATTCTCAATCTGCTCTCTCCAAAGCAACAGTTTTTTGTTTATTGTGTTAATTGTCATAATCCCCAGATGACTCCTAACACTATATTAGGAATTCAATAAATATTAGTTCAATAAATTTTAGATGATTGCTTGTTGAAGAAACATTGAATGAATTTGGTAACTTTATATATCCACACTGATGAAAGAGGTTAGAACATTCATGAAAATTTCTTACAATAAGGCCAAGCTAAGTAATTTTGCAAAATATATCAAAGTGTTTACTTTCAGAAGCATTAAAATTACTCTGAATTCTTTGGAGCCATAACCAATGGGTAGGAATAAAGTAAGTGTTGCCAAATGGCTTGGTGAGAAATAGATAAAACTAGAAAATACAACTTTTCTACTGATATATATTGGAATACAGGGCTCTGTCTCTTAGGAACTTAGGTAATACTATATGTTTCAAGGTATTTCAATGGATATTTTGGTTTTAATTGATGAAATGACCAAAGTACATTTTGTGCATGTATGAGGACATCATGATGAAACCCCTTACTATGTACAATTTAATATATACCAATAAATAAATGCCCCCAAAATATATGGCATAAGGTAAGTTTTCTCATAGTTTGTGATTCCATGGGTTGACTGGATGGATTATCTGCTCCATGTGGTATTGACCAGGGTCATTGTGACAGCATTAGCCTCTAGAGGTTTGATAGGCTATCTTATCCTGGGGTCTCTTTCACATGGAGCTTCAAGTGGATTTGAACCAGTGGTGACAGGATTACAGGAAAGAATATCCCAAAAGCAAGCATTCTTAGCAACAGGAATTAAAGACTGCTAGGTTCATGAGAGCCACAGTATCTCTTCTCTTGTATCCTATCAGCCATGGCAGTCACAAGACAGGGGAAGGGTGACTAGATTGTTATTATGACAACCCTCAACAGAGGTGTGATTCTTTGGTGGTTGCTGTATTAGCCATATATTACTTTGGGAACTTTTAAATACCACTAGGAGACTGAATTTCATTCCTTGGTCTTCTGATTTTAGCTAAAGCTATAGTATGTACTTCTATGCAACCTTAGACTAACTGCATTTCCTACCTCGAGTGAGAGCCAGTAATTTTCTGCCCCAAGTGCTCTGATGCTGAAGAACCTAAGAGAACTGAAGAGTTAACTACCAAGACTATCTTAAGCTTATAGGTAGTATTCTGAGCTCCTGTACTTCCAGAAGGAGCTTTTGGGAAGTGTAATGGGTGCTTCTCAATAGGTCTTGAGTTTCTTTTGCCTACAGTGAGAACTTTTGTAATATTATATTTGTGTATTATATTGGCTTTTCCTACTTTCTGAACTCATTTTCCTTCACTCTTCTTGTCTTGTAGTGCTAACTTAAGATCTCTCTGACACTGCTACTGGAGGAAAACAAATTTAAAGAGGCTATTTTATGAGATAATGAGAGAAATCCTTTCACATTCAATTTATAGAATGATCTAAAAAAAAAAGAATGATATGAATGTAAAACACAGTGTGTGGGGGGGGTGACTTTAGATGGGAGCCATCAGGAAGGGAAGAAGGTAAAAGGAGAGGGTTAAGGGGAAGCTGAATATGATCAAAGCATTTCAGATACATGTACGAAGTAAAATAATGAAGGGGTAACAGAAGAACAGGTAATGGGGGGATAAAATTGATCAAAGTATGTTGTATGCATGTATAGAAATATCACAATTAAACACAATTGTGCACTTAATATATACTAACAAAAAGTGAGAGTTTAAAAAAAATGAAGTCCAAAGTTAGTGTAAGAGGGGTTCATTTGAAATTGCCCCTTGCTCCCCCTCCCTAATTCTTCTTACTAAAGAGAGGCCCCTCTCGGATTCTGGTGGACTAACTGCAGGACAGCAAAGTCCATTATGTGGTTCCTAACAGAGAAGAGAAATGACTTACCTCTAGAAGAGGAAAAGTTCACCCAGTGCTGGGATTTCCCACCCCACTGTCTCACTGTAATCTGTTGTGTCCCATAAAAGCCTTTTGCATCCATCCCTCACTGGAAGATGGAGATTTGAGACAGAAACCACAAATGTCTCCTCTATTTTCCTCAGGGTTGGCCTAGAATAAATCTATTTCCTTCCACTATTTTTTTTTATACTGGAGATTGAATATAGAAACTTGTGCATGCTAAGCAAGTGCCGTACCACTTGAGCTGCATAAAAAATAAAACTATTTTTTGGTTTATTTGTTTGTTTGTTTTGTAGTACTGGGGATTGAACCCAGGTTCTTATGCACATTAGGATGTTAGGCAAGTACTCTACCTCTTGAGCCATTCCCCTCACCCTTTTGTTTGTGTTTAGTTTTTGAGACAGTGTCTCATGCTACCTTTAGCCCAAAATGACCTCAAACTTGAGATCTTCCTGCTTTTGACTCGCCAGTAACTGGGATTATAGGCATGTGCCACCATGCCTAGTTTCCCAGTTTTCTGGTAGAAAAACTGTATAAACAGTATAAACTTTATATTCCAATAACATCAGGGCATGTAGAAATGATCAAACTTACAAGTATAAATTTCAGTCATACAATTTCAGTAAAACAGATTATGGTCTGAGGGCTTGACGTATACTTCAGTGTATCACATTCATGGAAGTGAGAATGAAAGTTTAGCCTTTTGACAATTGGAAGACCAACTGGAGAGTATGACTCATTCTGTGCTGGCTATTTCTGTAAAGAAGTAGGATATCTCTCCTTATTTAGAAATAGTGCATGAAACTTTCCTTTTTTTAAGGATAATTAAAGTTAAGCCTTATTGAAAACAGAATACTGTCTCCTGAGGAAAGGTGATGGTTGCAAAGTTTTCTATTTGGGAAAAAAAATATTCAGTACTCCGAGGCTTTAAATGTAGTCTATAATCTAAATTTTGACACCTTAGATTTAGTAAATAATTCAATTGCTCAACTAGAAGAACAAGTTCTTATGCAAACTTTCCAATGTGCATGTGTATATATTTATACCTGTAATTGAATTTATATTTGAAGTAATGTAATAAATATATTTATTTCCTTTCATAATTTATAACTCACTTTCTGCAAAAAGTAGCTAAAAGCTACTTGTAATAGTACATAAAATGTGACTGGGTGAGATATATTAGAGCTAGAATAAAAGAAGAAATCATAACAAGGATATTGTGCAAAGTAGCTATGTAAACCAATTATATTACTGTTATGCTGGCCTTTCCATATCTCTTCCACTTGAGGTGAGCTGGGAAAATAACCACAGAAGGCCAAATTTGCCCCCAAAATATAATTTTGGAATAGTGCTAGCATGCAGATTAATGTAAAATAGAATCCAAAAGTTCTGCTCTGGATAGCACAGCAATAACTGATTTAACTTGTAAACAATTTAAAGTACTTAAACCAGATGCTCTATTCAAAAAAACAACCACAAAAACACATTTTAAAACACTTTTCTTTAGTACCCATGGATTATATAACATTGAACAGCTCTACTTCCTCACATACTCTCTAAGGATATGCCCTATTTGTTAAATGTTCACCATGATAACTAATTGAGATAACATGTTTGATTGGCTTTTTTATAAACTGGTTAAAAGTTCTGAGACATCCTCCAAAAGTAACTATTTCCACATTCGAGATGTTGGTCTGTAACTTGATTTGGAGGCAATACTGAACTTACAGAGTCACTGTTTGTTTAGATCCCTCATAATTCAAAATAATATAACCATGTCACTGATCTATAAAAACAACGTTTATCTTTCTGCTTTATTTGGGTCTGTTTCCAACTCATCTGAAAGTGGCATTTGATCATTAAGAATCAACTTATAAAGGATGATGAGAGTGATAATACATTTCTGGAAGATTTTAGCTCTTCTCTCAGAAACCCATTTTTAATAAATTTTAGGATTGCTCTAGGTTGCTGTTCTAGTCAAAAAATAACAAATTCATTTTGTCATGTGCATGTGTTTTAAGAAAATTGTGTGTTTAATATGCTGTCAATTACTGGGGAAGCCCCTGGATAACATTTATAAACCCATAGGATTTCTGAATTCTAGTTTATCTAGGTTGATCCTACAAAGTTCCCTTTGACATGGCTCAAGAAACATGGTATTAGCTCTTTGTCCCTCCCTTTGTATGTAATAGCCCCAATATCCCAAACTATGATTCCAGCTCTAGAATTTTGCTTCTCCTCCAGGTTATGCCTTTTAATAACAATGACTTACATTACATTATGTAACTTTTTTTTAGCTGAAAACACCTATCTCTTAGTTTGCTGAAGATTAAATAAGTTAATTTAATACATACATATATAAGAGCATGTAACAAATATGAGCACTCTCCAACTATGCTTTGCTGTTTCTACAATGATTGCTATGATGAGATTCTTTATGAGCAGCCAGAACTAGAGGTTTGGACTGGGCTTTATTTCTGCTAAAGCCTATATCTACAGAGTTAAAAATAAGAGAGATCCTAGTCCCTCACTTCTCCTTGCCTCAAGATCCAAAACCAATTGAGAACAGACATAAGAAGTACTGGATGATGCTGAGACATACAGATGGAAGTCTAAGCTCTTAGAGCTGTCTTTAAGGTAGGCACTTGAGGCAAGACAGCCTGCCATGAACAAGATCTGTGCAATGTCCATAGTGCCTCTCTAGGGGTAAAGATGTTAGTTTTACAGTTTAAAATTTAAGGCTGAAGTGCCCCTGCTGACATTGTAGGAATGAAATATTTTTCTTTTCTGCAGATGGTTATCAGCTCTGTGACCTGGGACAAGAAGGTCATCCTGAATTAGTCTGGGTGGGCCCTAAATCTATGACAAGTGTCCTTATAAGAGCAAATCAGAGGAAGATCAGACAGACAGAAGATAGGAGCAATGTGACCATAGAATTATGCAGCCACAAGAAAAAAATGTTAATGACCACCAGAAACTGAGGCAAAGAATGGATTCTCCAATATAGCCTCTATAGGGAGCACAGCCTTGCAGACACTTTGAACTGTATGAGAATAAATTTCTCTACTTTCAAGCCAAATTTGTGATAATTTCTTACAACAGTCCCAGGAAACAAATATACCATATAAAATTATGTGAAGTTGTTGATACATAACAGATATTTAATACATATTAAGTGTTACTAATATTACCCCTGGAAAATAGAGAATTGTGGCTAAACAGGCAGTAGATTTTCCCTAATCTACCCAATCAGTTAAGTCACTCCTCTTTGAATGAGTTGTTGCAATTGAGTTGCTAAGAATGGAAGAGTCTTCCTTGGTACTTCTTAGAGAGGGCAAGAATGTTTGTCAAATAATTCAATAATTTCCCTTAAGGAAGGAAATGATGGATGTTTCTACATTTTGACCACAGGCAGGAACACACGGTGCTCAGACAATGAAGTTTCTATCTATAGCATGAACCCACAGATTTATACATTAGAAGAAACTAGGCATTTGGACTACAGATGCCACATGTGTGCAAATGAATTTTGTGTAACTTAGCCAGTCTCAAGCAGGAGATCCTGTCAGGAGTGATACCACAGCTTGCTTGTTGAAAGCTTCTTCTAGAAGTTTCCTCATAGAAAGGAAATGTGCACATTATGGAAAGTGATATTGACCATGGGTTCTGTTTTGTCTATACTGCTCTGGTTTTACTAGCACCCCAAATGGTTTAGTGTTCACTATTCTCAAAAATGTCCCAGTTAAATGATAAATTTAATGATGGCAACACATAATATTCAGCTTGCCAAGGAACAAAATTTAAAAAAAAAATCAAAGAGGCTGGAAATGTAGCTCAGTAGTAGAGTAGCTCACTAGCATTTGCAAGGCCCTGGGTTTGATTCCAGCACTGAAAAAAAAGAATGGAAAACCCAACCAGATGTTTTTTAACAAATGGTGCTGGGAAAACTGGTTATTCATATGTAGAAGATGAAAACTATCTCCTTATCTCCCACTCTGTACAAAAATCAACTCAAAATGTATCAAAGACCTTAATATGAGACCTAAAACTGAAACTATCAAAGGAAACAGAGGAAACACTTTAAGATAATGGTATAGATAACAGCTTTCTGAATAGAACTTCAATAGCTCAGGAAATACATGCCAAGTGAGATTATGTCAAGTTAAAAAGCTTCTGCACAGCAAAGGAAACAAACACTAGAGTGAAAAAGACAGTCTACAGAATGGAAGAAAATATTTTTCAGCTATTCCTCCAACAGGATATCAATTTACAAAATACATAAAGAACTTCCTAATTAAACCCCAAAAGAACACATAATTCAACCAATAAATGGACAAATTAACTCAATGACAGTTCTCAAAAAAATTAAAGGAAAATATTTATTTCCTTCTGTGTTATATAATTTTGCTGCAGCAGCTCTAAAGTGCAAGAGGTAAGAATAGGAATCCCTCTGTATCTCTGTATGAGACGTTTATCCCCTGATGACTAGAGAATGAAAAGACCCAAAAGGTCAAATATAGGGAAGTGGATGACCTAAAATCCAGAGCTATAATAGCTAATTAACATGAAAAACTCTCAACATTTTGAAGACCTTCTTATCAAAGTCCCAAACAGCCAAAATCTTGAGAGGACTCCTGGAGGAAGCAGGTTGTACTCCAGGTCAACATGGCTGAAATATACACTCATTGGTGGTGGTGTGGAGCTCATGACCTGCCAGGCTGCCATTTCCTATACAGCAGTGAACTTCATATCCACTTGACTTTGACCCCCTTATGCCCAAAGTGGTGGGTGAGTTTGCAGGATTTCTGACTGGCCAGTTTCCTGCTTAGATAGTGACTTACTGGTGAAATGGCAGGAGAGAGCTACATGACTTACCAGTTTGTGAAACTTTATAGCATGTTTCAGATTGCAGAGTGAGATAGTGAAGAGGGGCAAAAAGGCTATAATATTGCAGGAAGAGTCCTTCCACAGGAAAACTCTCTCAGTGAAGGAAACAAAGCTAATGAGATATTGAAGTAAGGAGAAAACTATTATCAGAATTATCTGTGTAGTCTAGACCCAAAGTTGATAAAGAATTCCTGGGGGTCTCTTATTTTCTACAGATAGCGTCCTTTTCTCTAGAGACAAAGGGGAAAAAAGCTGGAAAAGCCTACCCCAGTCATTTCCCTGTATTCTAGAATTCAGGGAAACTGATGGCTTTGGGAAAAGGGTAATGGAAGTAGAGGGGAGACAAAAATCATGATCAGAAAATAGGAAAAAAGATATGAACTATATAAGTATTGTATAATACTTAATAATGCTATATACTACTAGTATATGTACAGATAATAAAATTATTCTAACATGCATGAGAAGCATATACATGTACTAAAGGCAAATAGTTATTCCTGGGAGAAAGAAGACATAGAGATGAGCTATAGTTGAATTTTATTTGTCTCTGCCATTATTCTCTGTGAATAATGTTGGAAATAAAAGTTTAAAAAATACTAACAAGAATCCAAATTTCTCCCACAGAACTAAAGGCTGGGAGTCCTCTGGGATCTCCACTATTATTGGCTCCTCACAAGTGTTAGGACAGAACTGTAGGTTGTTGGATGTGAGATTTACCCTTTTCTTCCCTCCTGGTACTCAATTGCTGAGGTTTCCCTAAAATTTGGTCATTATATATTTTGGATAGCCTGATTAGATTCAGAGTTATACATTTTCTCCTAAGGGAAATAGTATGAGGTTCTGAAAAGTAAATTTTTTTAGCAAATCAGTATCTCCTATGCAGAGGAAGTTTTATGACTATGACATGTATTGGAAAGAATCAAAGCATATGAGTGCACAGTTAGAACTGAGCAAGTATAGATGGAGTTTTTCCTAGCTTATAATAAGTACTCCTCCCATACTCATTTTCCATCAGACTAGTGGTTCTTAAAATGTGGTTATCAACCAATGGCTTCAGCATCACCTGGGAACTTGTTAGACATGTGTTTCTCTGAATCATAAATTCTGGGTGTGATGCCATAAATCTGTGTCTTAATAAGCCTTCTAGATGATTCTGAGGCACACCAAAGTCTGATAATCACTTCTCTAGACTTAGCTCTTACTAACCTTAATGAAGGCAAGTCATTAAATTTATTACCACTATAAAAAATAGTCCATATTTCCACCACCCCTCCCCAATCCAACCAAAAAGAAGAAAGAGGAAAACAGAGGGGGTCAATGAAACCTGAGTAAAAGGCCTAAAAGTGAAATAAACTTACAATTGGGAAATTCCAATAATAAAAGTAGACCAAATCAAACATAATTTTTTGAAGTGGTAGAAAGAGAAACCTCAAAATAAGAGAAAGAAAAAGAAAGATAATGCTAAAATTAAACTCAAGAAAATAAACAAAAAGTTAATAAAATAAGGGAAAAATGAACTTTCCTTAAAAATTATAACACCTACCCCCTTATGTAACCTGCCTTCCTTCATATCAGGCACTGTTCTAAGAAAATTTCCTCTTCTAACTCATTTAATCCTTCTAATAATCTTATTAGGCAGGACCATTACCATCTCCACTTTATGTCTAGGAAAGGAAGGCACAGGAAAAATGGAAACTTTCTGCAAAGTCACTCAGCTAGTAGGTTAAGTGAGGAGTAGAAATCTGGCTCTCACAGCAATGAAAAACACATCTATTGAGAATTCATGTTAAAAATAAAATAAACCCCATGAGGACTAGTGAATTTTAAATGAAAAGTCAAGAATTAGAAAAAATATGAGGGTGGGGCGGGAAATAGAGGAAAAACAAAACAGAATGAGGTCTCTAACAGGATCTGAAGTTGGGTGTGCCTTTCCAGCATAGGAGGCAGACAGCCTGTTCGCTCCTTGTGGAAAGTGTGGTGGTTGGGGGAGGGGAGCTGCACACCCCTGTCCCCTCCCCTGCACTTAATCCCCTCTCCAGGACTATAGAGAAGTCAGCGTATAAGCTTGTAATTCTATCTGGTAATATGGTGTTAGAACTATCCCTTCCTAATTCACTGGTTTTATTTATTTTGTTGGGGTTGACACAAGAGAATGGCTCCACCCTTGTTATTAATACTGCGACTAAGGATTATTATTTCAAAATATCTTATGTAATTCTCATTTTGCCTTTAAAACTTCCCCTTGCCTCAACATCATTGAATATGCTCATAGCTTATTATGGCATGAATATTCCCATTCCCAATGCTACTTTATTCCAAAATAAATATCAGATAGAGATTCTCCAACAGCAGACTGATACCAGAAGCAGATTTTCTTAGATCAACAAAGATTCATACATTACAAATACCATAGCTGTTACACTGACAGTACCACATTTGGTTCTTTTCTATGAAAAGTAGAAAACCTTTGGTTTGTCTGGGTTAATTAGGAGTTAATTGGCTTTGACTCAATTCAAGACAAGCTTGTCTCATATCTTAGATAAGACAGCTTCATGTTTTTGAGGACATAAATTTTATTAACCATCCTTTAGCAATAAATTGACATAGCTACTACTATTACTTGGGTGTAAGGACAATTAAAATGATTTTTATATTTTAAATTTTGTTCATTTCATTCTCCTCTTGCTCTTGTTCTGACTCTTAAATAAAGATGCTATATTAAGACATTCCAAGAAAAAGGACAGACTCTTAGGGCTGCTCACATCCCAGGAATTCGCCAATCTTGGGGGTACAAAAAAAGAAGGAGATCATTAGCTTGCTACATCCAGATGTATCCTGGGTTCAGACCAGGGATGAATTGTTTTAAGCGGTGGCTAATAAGAAATAGTTGCCCTGGGGAAGTTTTCTTTGTTTTCTCTCCCTGGAGAGAGGTCCAGGAATGAGGTGAACTCCTCCCTAACCACAGATGATCAAATTGGGTGAAAGCCTTAATCAAATGAAAGAAAAACTGCATTTGGGGAGGTGGCCATCTTTTTAGAATGAAAAGTATTTTTACTACTTTTGAAACATTTTTTGTGGTTTTTATTCAATGGTTTGGTTTTTTCTTTCTTTTTTTCCCCTTTTTTTGCTCTTTGTTAATGTATACTAATTATACAAAAAGGATTTCATTGTGACATTTCTATACACGCACATAATGTACTTTGATTAAATTCAAAGTATTCTAACAGACATTTTGTATCATTTGACCAGCATTTCTTCAAACCCCACCTCCAGTCCTTGGTAACCACTATTGTACTATTTACTTCTATGCCTTTATGATATTCCATGTGTAAGTGACCAGTGGTACTTGTCTTTCTGTGACTGACTTATTTCACTTAATATAATGGTGTCCAGTTCCATCTATATTGCCACAAGTTATAGGATTACATTCTTTTTTGAAAGCTGAATTTTTTGAAAGTACTCCATTGTGTACATATACCACATATTTAAAATCCATTCATCCATTAATGAACATTTAAGTTGTTCCTATATCTCAGCTATTCTTAATGATACTGCAATGAACATGGAAGTGCACATATCTCTTCAACATCCTAATTTCCTTTCCTTTGGACCCAGTAGTGGAATTGTTAGATCATATGATAGTTTAATTTTCAATTTCATGAGGAACTTCCATACTGTTTTCCATAGTAGCTGCACACTATTCCTACCAATAGTGTGCAACAGTTTCCTTTTCACCACATCATCTCCAATGCCTGTTATCTTTAATCTTTTTGAGAATAACCATTCTAACAGGTACTAGCTGGTTTTGCATTTCTCTGATGATTAGTGATATTGAGTATTTTTTCATAAGCCTGTTGACCATTTTTATCTTCTTTTGAGAAATGTCTAGTTCAATTTTTTAATCAACCAGTCATTTGATTATTACTTTACTTACTATTGAGTTGTTTGAGTTCCTTATACATTTTAGATATTAATCCCTTATGACATATATGGTTTACAACTATCTTCTTTTTATTCTGCAGCTTGTTTCTTTACCCTGTTAATTGCTTCCTTTGCTTTCAGAAGCTTTTTCAGTTTGATAAATCTTACTTGCTTATTTTTGCTTTTGTCATCTGGGTTTTGGGATTCATATCCAAAATATCCTTAACCAGACCAACGCAGTGGAGCATTTTCATGTTACCTCTTAAAAGGAGATGGGTATGGGGATGGTATGAAGTTACTGAAATTAAATAAAAACAAAAAAAATAGAACTAGTGTAGGAAAACATATAAGAAGAATCACTGAATTCAGCAGAGACCAGGTTATGCACCAAATCTTGGGCCATGTTTAAGAGTTATTGCATGATTTCTATTACATGACAATCTAAAATTTTCATTTTGCTCATATCATTTTCTTCAGTACTTATAAGTCATTTTATCATAGTGGACCCTTTGGTGCCATGTAGAAAAGAATTGGTTTTCCTTCTCAATGTTTATGCTTTTTCACCTACCTCCTTTTCAGAGTGCTCCACCTAGACCTGGAAACCCAGAAACTGATTTTTTTTAATTCATTTATTTGCATGTGTGTACATTGTTTGGGTCATCTTTCCCCCTGCCCCCTCCTTCACCCTCTCCCCCTTCCCCCCTCGCTTCCAGGAAGAGCCTGTTCTGCCCTTATCTCTAATTTTATTGAAGAGAAGACATAAGCATAATAAGGAAGACAAAGCATTTTTGCTAGTTAAGGGTAGCTATACAGAGAGATTCCTAGCATTGCTTTCATGTACAAATGTGTTACAAGCCAAGTTGATTCACCTCTAACTGATCTTTACACTGGTTCCTGATCTCCTTCTCATGTTGACCTCTGTCACTTTGAGGTTTCTGTATTAGTTCCTCTAGAGTGGGGACATCAAATGCTCCAGAAACTGATTTCTGATTGGGCTGAGGTTAACAATACTGAATGGAAGATTTTCAAGCTAATCCTAAACTTTGTAGTTACTGATAGAGCATCTGTGATGGAATATTTTAAAGGTTTCTCCAGAAAAATGATGATGAGTTATCTATTGTTGCATTACAAGCTACTTCAAAACATAAGAGCTTAAAACAATATCTATTATGTCACAGTTACTGTGGATAAAGAATACAAGTGTCTTTGGCTCAGTGTCTCTCACAAGTTTGCAATTAATGGATTTTCTGGCAAGGTTTAACCAAGGGAGGATAAATTTCCAAACTCATTCATGTGGTTATTAGCTTGAGACATCAGTTTTTGCCCCATGAAAACTATAATGCATCCAACATGGCAGTTGGCTTCCTTCAGAGCAAGTAAGCAAGAGAACAAGAAAGGATGCTTAACACAGAATTTACAATTTTCTGCAATCTAATCTTGGAAGTGGCATCCTATTGCTTCTATTCTATTCTATTTTATGCTTTACAGACAAGTTAAGATATCTAATTCATACTCAAGAAAAGGGGATGACACAAGAACATGAATATCAGTACAGATTCTTCAGATATCTAATACAGATCCGAATAGGTAATCAATACATGTTTGTTTAGTACAGTAACAGGTTAGAAGATAAATTAAAAAATTCATCAAATTAATGTACATGTGCCATATTTTTCATTTAACTCATTAATTAATGAGAGAATAAATAAGACATTCTAAACCACTCAAATGAAAATTCAAAGCACCAAATACTTATTGTCAGATAAGGAATGCCAAAGTGACTTTTACAGTGCTATAAAATTACACACAATGAAAGAAAATGCATCCCAGGAAAAGGTCAGGCAAAAGAAGAGGCTTTGTTCTTTTTCTTTTTTTTTCAATTCATAAAAACAGTTTGGAAACTTCAGTGGGGACTATAGTCCTTGATTATTAAGGTATAAGATTTCCTATGTACATTAGAATATGTTAGATATATCTCCATACCTTCACAATATGTTACTGCTCCCTCATGCATCATTCTTCTCCCTGTGTAATTAGAATGTCTCTGGCAACAGAGAGATTAAAACAAACTATACCAATGCTCCAGGGAGTGATGTAGAGGCCAAAGTCTCAAGGCTTATAAGATCAAGGGCTCTATCAGCAATTGCCAAACCCAGGTAGACCAGCTACATCAAAATTTCTACACCAGTAACAGGAGGATCGAGTGATGTTCTTGTTAAAAATTTTGACACTTGTCATTTATCCTAGACATACTAAATCACTATGCTGGATGAGGTGTACATAATCTTATTTTTAATATATTCAGGTAATTCTATGTAGCCAATTTTATTATTCATTGGTCTAGGTCACTTTTCATTGAAGACATTCATGAAGCTGACTTTGACCAAAATGTATTAGAAGAGTTTATGAAGATCTTTGACTCTACCATGGAGAGTTTTAGGTGGTTTTGCCCTAAATTTCTTCAGGTGGATATATGGTTTCTTCCCAGCTAGGCTGTTAATAAAGAAAGCTAAACTTTGAGAAAATATGTACCATGATATATACACTTAGCTATAAAATCATTACAGAAATAAAATTAATAAGAAGTGTAAATATAAATGCCTTCCTGTATCTTCAAATCATAGACCATGGTATTATAGCATCTAAATTTTGTAGCCTCAATATAAAACCTTTCAGTTTTATCATCAATCAGATGCTAAATCAGATATGCAATGTCCTGCTGGGTCCTACTGGAAAAAGAGAAAAACAATTATGTATACTTTTCCTACTATGCAAATGATGCTGGACTGGTTCAGCTGAAAAGCTGCAACTATTTGAAATTCAAATAAACATTTACCACCTGTGTTCTTCATTAACATTATAATGCCATCATAATTTCAGACATTTCTGTGGTGAATGTTAATATTCTTGAGTCTATACTGCTACTTTCGATTTCCTAGCTCATGAAATGTAATAGATAATCCATAAACTACTATATACAAATCATAGAGTGAAAAGAGACTTTAGAAATGGTGAATTCCAATACTCTACTTTTGAAAGAAGAAACCAAGACTCAGAAAAGGAATTCTTATGAGCTGAACTACGTCCCCCCCAACAATTCACTGTTGAAATCATAACCCATGGTACCTTCGAAGATGGAGATATGGTCTTTAAAGAGGTGATTAAATTAAAATAAGTGGAGGATCTTAATCCCATATGATTGGTGTCCTTATAAGAAGAGGAAACTTGAACACAGGTATAATAGAGGGAAGATGATGTGAAGACAGAGGAGGAATATGGCCATCTACATCAAGAAGGAGGTTTCAGAAGAAACTAATTCTGCTGACATCTTCATCTCAGACTCCTCACCTTCAAAACTCAGAAAATAAATTTCTGTTGCTCAAGTCAACCTGCAGTACTTTATTATGACATCCCTAGCAAACTAAGTTGCCCAAAGTTAAAAAGCTAATTAGTTGTAGAAATCGAAATAAAATCCAGGTCTTCTGCCTTATGGTTTGCTATATTTTTCTCTGTATTACTCTACTATCAAGACATAAAATATTGATTCTCAACAACTTTATGCAAAATTATAGTACTATAAAAAAGCAGTTTGCAGATTGTTTTTATTTTTTGCTTCCTTTAAATATTAGATAATCTCAACAAATGTTGTATATCAGTATGGGATTGAACATTCAACATAATACATTTATGCCCTAAAATACAGACTAAGGATCCGTACCATTTCAATACATAGGAGCTATAAAACATGAAAAATTTTGACACCTGTTTTTATATCCATACAATTTCATCTTTGTTGTTACCTCTGCACCCCAATCTCTAAGTTACTTTCCAATATACTGCATGTATGCCTGCAATTCTATAACAGTATTGTAGTTCTATTTCAGCTTTCATCCTACCACAGGAGATAGCTTTGTAGTCTATAGTTGTAGCTGAAGTGTTAAACAAAACAAGAATTACAAGATTCTTTGATAAGTCAGAATTTATTTTCATCTATCTTGGAATTTTTTTTAATACTTCACTTGTAATTTGCTACTAACCTCAAGTGAAGAACCTAAAGCAAGGTAATTACTGTACTCAACTTTACAAAGTGACCGGGTTCTTTCAAAAATAAGCAAATAAGCCAGAGTTGGTGGTTCAAGCCTATAATTCTAGCTACCTAGGAAGTGGAGATTATATTACAGTTCAAAATCAGCCCAGGCAAAAACTTCTTAAGACCCCCAACTCAACTAATTACTGAAGTGTGCCTGTCATTCCATTTCCACAGGATGCATAAATAGGAAGAACATGGTTCAGGGTGGTGGGAGCATGAAACAAGACACCTATCTTAAAAATAACTAATGCAAAAAGGGTTGCCTTAGTGGCTCAAATAGTAAAGCATCTGCTTAGCAAGTTCAAACCCTAGTACTGCCAAAAAAAAAAAAAAAAAGCAAGTAGAAAATCTATGTTGCTGAAGTGGAGGCACAAGTCTTATAGCACAGACTTTATGCAAGGTTACCTAATAAAACACAGGATACATGTGAAGAATTTGGGACATACATATATTATAAAATCATTTTTTCTCTGAAATTTTAATTTAACTGGATTCCTTATGTTTTTATTTGCAAAATTTTGGAATTTAATGATAGACTTTGTACAAATATTTCTTGTGGACCCAGAACTTTCTTTTCCTCACATGTGCAGAAAACATCATATTTGAACACATTTGATCTTTAGTTTCTCAAAACACAGACCCATTTACTGAAGGGGGAGTGATTTAAATATGAAACAGAATGTAGATCTTGAAAAGGTACCAGAAGACTAACCTATATGTAAAGGAAAACCAAATGCGTTGCTTATCTCACTAAGGGAGGTAACATTAATGACAGGGCTATAGTAATATCATGAGAAGAGGAGGGTCAAAGGCAGAGTATTTCTAAGAGTTGTAGAGTCTAGTTTAAAATGGCAAATGCACTGATTGAGATTGAGCAAGGTTTAAGAAATAATAATTTAGGATTGGTGGACCCAGGAAAAAAATTTTTTTTAAGTTGGCTTTGAAGAATAGATAGTCTGATAAGACCAGTGAGTGCCCTATTATACTGATGAGGGCAAATTTAATGATTGAATGCTTGGATAAGTGAATTTTTAGAAAGTTCTTATAACAAACAATAAATAACAAAGGCAGAAATAATAGTAAAAACAAACAACAAAATTAAAGTGATTAGCAACTTTATCTTCCACAGCAAGAATTATGTGGAAGAATTAAGTCAGGATAACACAGTGTCCTATAGTAAAGCCATCTTAATGTAGACAGTAAACTGAATGGCTATAGATCAGTAATTCTTTAAGAGAATTCTAAGATTCACTACAACCTGAGATTCTTTTAGTGGGTTCACAGGGTTCTCTTTCTTCCAACTACTTGGTCAGTTTTCCCTCAAACATTCCAACAAAAACGTATTGCAAGAGATTGAATCATATATGAAAAGTCAGCTCTCTTTCATTAAACCAAACATTAGAGATTTACAAAAATGTCACTGCTTGTCATTACATCTCTTTTTATTGTTGCTGTTGTTATAGTTGAAAATATAAGTATTGTCAAGAACTATAAATGGCCAGAGGTTTCAGCTTATTTGAAGTTAACAAGTTAGCTCACTATAGTTAATTGAAGCTACCAGAAGACATAACTCCATGTCATAGTTGACTTTTCTACAGCAAAACCTGTAGCTGGAGTGTCCATACACTTACATCTGCTTCCCCTAGTAAGCATCAATTCTCCAGGGGTGGAAAAAATGGATGTTTCTCTACACATGTTGTAGTTTGCATGGCAGAAGAGGAAGCCGGAGTTTGGCAACCTACCATATATAACAGACAGTGTGCAAGCGTGCTCTTTGTAAGGTAAGGGAGACCTTACCTAATTCCCTCAAGGCTGATCGCTTCCTATGTTGACAGGAAAAAATACCTGAGTAAAGAGAACTCAGAACCTTGCATTGTTGCCATATGCAGCATGATGTTGAAGAACAAGAGACACCTAGGAGCCAAGACACTCAATTATGTTTCATAAAATTTCAATATGTACTGGACATATTACTATTATTTAAAATAAATTATGTAATATTAAAAAATTTTTATTGTTAACTTGCAATTGGTAAATGTGAATAATTGTAAAATAATTAAATAAGTTTTTTGATGTCCTCAGGATATGAATATATCCCAAGACTACAAATTTGAAAACTACTGCTTTAGTTAGTTTCACTTTTCATCACTATATCCACCTCAAGTCTTTCTTTTCCAAACCTTACTCTTAGAGATAGTCTATTTATTTCTGCCAACAGATGCAAAGAAGATTTTGGTTGCTTTGAAGCAGGAAACAGTGCATGCTCTAGAATAAGCTCTTTTAAATGTTTCCTTTATAAGTCTGCATTGCTGGTCTCCACTGTACTGTTTGTCCCAGAGAGCACTGGAAGAGTTAGGTAGGTTCTGACCTAAATGGTATAGGGGCTTTTGACTTTTTGTTCTTCACTCTTCAATTTCAGGATGGAAAGAGTCAGTTCTAAACCTTGGCTGATTGCCACTTGTGCCATCAGTTAATTCTTTAGTTATCTTTTATTAGAAATTCTTGAAATGCTCCATTTGTTTGCTTTTTACACTTGAGATTTCATTGTTCTTCATGTTTACTCAATAAATCTTCTATCTTTCAAGTTTGCCCTTCAGGAACCTTCAAATATTTCTTGGAAACTATATCTATGTCTATCCATATCTACCTATATCTATATCTATATATCTAACTATCAGTCTTTATCTACATCTATATCTACATGTAGATCTACATCTATATCCATATCTATATCCATATAGAAACATATATCTATGTAGATATATCTACATAGACAGATACATATATCTATGTAGATATATCTATATAGATAGATACATATATATATGTATACTATATCTGTATCTATATCTCCCAAGACCCCATTTGGACAGCACAGAATTTTTATCTTCACTTCCTTTCTTGTTTGTACTTTGTTAAGAAAAGATATTCCAGGATCTTATTATAAAATAACCACTTCCTGATTACTTAGCACCAACTAGAATATGGTCACAGTGAAATATCTTATAATTGTAAACAATAGATGATTACAATATAGGAAATTTACTTTCTATCTTAAATATTTCTGTAACATTTCCTTAATAATGATTGCATATTAAATTTTAAAACAAAACAATTGCATTTAATAAAAACAGAGGAATATTGGTTTTTTCATATAAGAATAGTGGCAGCTCAGACTGTAAATCTAATGCTTGCATTCAAATTTTAACGTCATGTATGCTATTGGATTGAAAGTTCCTCGTGGTTACAAGTTGCATCCTATTTATCTTTTCATCCTGAGCATACAATAAGTACTTAGTAAATATTTGCAGTACTGAAAAGATGAATAATTACAAAAAATTTTAAAGTGCTAATATCATGGAAATTATAGACACCTCCATGTAGCGATCTTCTTACTACATCACTCTATTTTCTCCAGATAAGCTTCCAAATCTCTAAACACAATTTATAAATAGATTTCTACCATTTGTGAATAGATCCAAAGTGTTCTTTAAAGAAAACCTTTGTGTTAGTATATATTAATTGTCCAAAATCATGAGTTTCACTGTGACATTTTCATACATACATATAATGTACTTTGACCATCCCTCCTCTTATCCTCTTGTCATCCATCCCTCTTTCTTCTGATCTTCTTCTTCTTCCCTAGCAGTACCCCTTCTACATTCATGTTTTTCTGTTATAAATTCTTCTTTCAAATTTTTGATTTACTGTGCAATAGTAATATGAGGGTGTTTCATTGTGATAATTTCACACATGCATATAGTGTACTTTGAACAAATTCACCCCCTCCATATATTCCCATTCCTCCTCTCCCTCTTGCCCCCTCTCAATGTTTTGTGAGTTTCATTATGCAGTCTTCATATATATATATATATATATATATATATATATATATATATGCATTGTACTTTCATGCTCTTCACCCCCTCAGTATCCTTTCCTTTCTCCCTCTCTCCTTATTGGCTCCCTAGACAGTCCATCATATACATTCATGTTCCATTATCATCATCATCACCATTATTTTAGGTCTAGGTTCCACAAATGAGTGAGAATCTGTGATATTTGGCCTTTTGAAGTTGGTTTACATTGCTCAGAATGATGATCTTCAATCACATCTATTTTCCTACAAAAGATGTAATTCCATTTTTCTTTAAGCTGCATAATACCCCATTGTATATATGTGTGTGTGTACATATATATATTTGTGTATTTGTATTTATGTGTATAATGTACATACATAATATATATTACATTTTCTTTATCCATTCATCTATTCGTGGGCACCTAGGCTGATTCCATGACTTGAATTAACATCATGATAAAATGAGTGTGCAGGAATATCTATTGTATGCTTCTTTGAATTCCTTTGGGTATATACCCAAGGGTACTATTTAAGGTTTATATTGTAATTCTATCTTCAGTTTTTTGAGGAACCTCCATACTGATTCCCATAATGGAAGGACTGATTTACGTTCCCATCAACAATGTTTAAGGGTTCTTTATCCCTCACATCTTCACCAGCATTTGTTATTTTTTATTTTCTTGATAATAAGCCATTCTAACTGGAATGAGATGGAATCTCAGTGTAGTTTTGATCTCCGTTTCCCTGATAAATAAAGGTGTTAAACATTTATCAAGTGTTATGGGCCATTTGTACTTCTTATTTAAAAATACATCTGTGTAGTTCATTGACCTGCTTATTGCTTGGATTTTTTTTCTTTGGGGGTTTTAATTTCTTTATATCTTTTTATATCTGTATATAAATCCCCTGTTGAATGAATGTCTGGCAAAGATTTTCTCACATTCTGTAGGTTATCTCTACTCTGGAAATAGTATCTTTTGATGTGCAGAAGCTTTTTAATTTGGTGCAATCTCATTCGTTAATACTATTATTTCTAGAGCTTTCAGTAATATGACCATTTTAACAATATTAATTCTTCTAGCTTGTGAATGGCAGAGTTATTTCAATCCATTAGTGTCTTCACTTTCTTTCTTTGGTGTGTAATAGTTTACATGATAGAGGTCTTTTACCTTCTTAGTTAAGCTTATTCCTAGGATTTTTTTTGTTTTTGAGGACCAGACTGCTCTTTTGAATGCACAAGATCCCTGCTGTTTATAGAATAATGGCCACATAAATTGTTATATATAATTAGGTAGCAGTGAAACTATGGAAGGAAAACAGGTTGGTGATCTCTTAAATGAAATAGCCTCATAATGTTTCATATTGCCAAAAAGGGACTGGACTCTGAGCAAGGAGGTACTATGCGGTGTTAGTGACACAGAAGCATTTAGCAAGTCCTAATCAGACATATTTTGTTTTTGAACCATACATGTTACTAGTGGTCTGAAAAGAGAAGAATGTGAATGTTAGATCTGAAACATACACAGAATACTATCGAGATGTGCAATACTTTTGGAAAATTGAAACAAAAAAATGAAAAATATTTCATTTTGTATTTGGGATTTTAAAGGATTTTATTTGACCGCATTTATCATGGGAGATGTAATCTAAGCAAGGATTCTTAGATTCATGTAATCTAAGCACTGAGCTCTAACTCAGTGATAACCATTCTGGTCTGTGGTCACTTGAGTAGTATCCATCAATCTTTGTTTTAATTATTTAATTATTTTTAAAAATTGTTTCACTGAAATTTTCCTTTCTGGAAATAACAGGCTGATAATCTTTTGATTCTGGGAAAAATTTTATTCTCTTCACCTGATATTCCAAACTAAACAAATATGGGGATATTTTATTGATTAAAGCAAGCCCTGGATGGAAAGGCATGCAAGTTTCAGGGTGATTTAAGGCAGCAAATATGTGTAGAACAGTATACTCTAAATTTTTTTACTGAAAACCTCACTAGGAAATTCATTGCATCTCATGACCCAAAAACACTCAAAATTTAAACAAATTTTCATAAAGTAATACTTACTTTTGATATTCAGGATTCATAATAATGTTTTCATTTTAATCTATTCTATTTTATTTAAAAATGACCACAGCACACTAAATTGTTTCCCTGATGTACCAATAAACATACAAATGTAATTGGGAAACAAATAATTCATATGTAAATATATAAAATTTTTATTTCAACAACAAGAACTGATACCAAAAATGTAAACAGATGCAGTTGTCTACAGAAATGAAAACTTTGGGAAAACTTGCTTAGTAGAACAGAAAGCCTCAGCAATTTCTTTTAATAATTGAGTGGAATTTAGAAAACGTACCCCAATACTGGATTGGATTATTGATGAATTTAGGTTGTTTTGGAAGCAGATGCCTTCTATAAATTCAATTTTTAGATTTCCAGATGTACAAATTTAATGTTATTTTGATTATTTCAAAAATGCATGGTGTTTTCTGAGACTTTCTTATTGCTAACTCTTATTTAATAATCATAATATTCTTTCAAGAATGTAACACTCATAGTTGTCAAGAGACTACCAAGATTTATAAAACAATCTCTTTCTAACTATGTAGCTACATATGCATGCATATTGTATACATGTATATGTATGATGACTATATATCATCTTAAATGACGATAAGTTTAACAGTGAAACAGAGGAGGGAGTTAGTAAATGTTGGAATGAGACTGCTGCATCTTTAAATAGAATAGTCAGAGAAAGTCTTAAGGAGAAGATGAGATTTGCATTGAGAAAAGAAGAACAAAGCAGTTACATGAATATTGTTATAGTTTGGACCTGTAATGTCCCCCAAAGTCTCTGTGTTGAAGGCTTGGTCCCCAATGTAGCAGTATTCAGAAATGATTGACTCATGACTCTGACTTCATCAATGGATTAAAACATTGAGGAACTCATAGCTGGATGGACTATTGGCATATGGTGGGAGGAGGTGAGCCAAGTTGAAGGAAGTAGGTAACTAGGAGTGTTCCTTAGAAGGGTATATTTTTTCCCTTGTTCTCTTGTTTGTGCTTTGTCTCTCTGCCTCCTATCTGTCATTAGATGATCCACTCTGCTCCACCACAGGCTTCCTGCCATGATGTTCTGCTTCAGCCTCAGGCCCAGAAGCAACATAGCCATGTGACCATAGACTGAAACCTCTGAAACCATGAGCCAAAATAAATCTTCCTTCCAGTCATTTTTCTCAGGTACTTTGTCACAGTGATGGAAAGCTGACTAACATACACATCTTGAGGAGTAGTTTTCCAAGCAATGGAAACTGTGGCTGCAAAACTTGCTGCTGGAGCTTGTCTACTGGGTTTAAGGAGCAGCAAGGAGGCAACTGTGATGAGGCAGAGTGAGTGCAAAGATGAGTAACAGGAAACGATGTCAGAAGGGTCACTTCAGGCCAATTACACAGGACACTATGAATCACACTAATGATTTTGGTTTTTACTTGCTGAAAAATGTGAAGCCACTGGAGGCTTGGGAGCACAGAAATTACATAATTTATCCTATATCTGGACAGCATCTTTCTGGTTGCTGTGTGATATATAGACTGAATGACAGCTGGAGAGCAGTGTGAGAGCTGGGAGACCATTTACCTGACCACTGCAATAATACACACACAAAAATGGTGTTGATTGCAGTAGAATAGAGATAGGCAGTAGGATTATGGATCTATAAGGTCCATAAAGTACTGCTGGAAGTATTTGCCTTCAGACTCGATCTCAGTATTAGAAAAACAGAAGTCAAGGATGATTCCAAGGATTTTGGCCTGAGTTGCTGGAAGAGCTCTTATGAAGCAATTAAAAGATAACGAACCTTCAGTGGAGAAGTGGGCCAAACTATAACTGAAGTTAAAAGAATGATTTTCTTTTTAAGCAGTATTTTCTAGGGTAACTTTTATTGAAGAAAAATATACAAATCAGAAGCGAATAGATAAAGTTTTTACCAAGTAAACAAAACACGGCATATAACCTGAAACTAAATTAAGAAACAGAACATTACCTGCATTGCAGAAATGCCCCCCTAAAAGTAATTATTTTTTAAGTTACTCGGTATTAAACCTGTGATACATAGCAAATAAGGTAGAGCTACAACCACAGAGCAGATCATACCTTTAGAAGTCAGAAAAGTTTTAAGAAACACACCCTGCAACCATATGATGAGAAGTAGTCACTTGCTCAAGCTCATGAAATTCATACTGAAAAGTTCTTCCCTAATAATACAATGTGAGACAGACAGATGGTAAAAATAGATACACTTTTCTGCATAGGATTCAAAGTTAGAAAGTTCACAGGAGTTGCTTTAAAAAAAAAAGAATCTTGAGTTGACAAACTTTAAAAAAGTGAAGTTGAATATACTAAGACCAAATCATCTTTACTTTTAAAGGGACATTCATTATCTAGAAATCTTCACCACAATAAGCACCAGAATAAGAAATACTTAAACTGAAAACGGGCACTGGAACACAGAGACAGTAATTGTAATTTATCTCAGATGGGTCATATGAAAAAATACATATATGAGCCAAAGTGGATATGTGAGAAGGTTGGAAGAGAATGGAAGGGAAAAAAGAAATGAAATGAAACTCATAGAAGAGTATTTACACCTTCCTCCCACCCAAACAAAACAAAATTTTAAAACGAAAATATTATACTTTGAAACTGAAGATATTTTTTTCTATAGGTGCCAAAAATGCAAGCTGATTCTAAGGATATACTGTTTCCTTACTTTAATAGTATTAAAAATGTTAAGTACATCTAAAAAGTTACTGTTTCTATTTTGGGTTAAAAAATAGAAATTGGGTGTTAAAAAGTGTCAGTTTTGGAGGCACAGAAAAATGGCAGTCAGATAGGATACTCTAACAATTATCTCCCCTCAGACACACCAGTTTGAGTATCTATCAAACTATGAAATACTTTTACAAGAGCTAAGGAAGCCAGATGAGAGACCATTGGTGCCTGGTTTTAATATAATAAATAGAAAAGATGCATTGAAGAAATCAGGAAGGAAAGAGTTGCCCAAGCCACCCCTCTGCCAATTCCAAATAATATGAAGAGAGACATCTTCTGTTTGGGGAAGGGAAAGGGAATGAAGTCCAGACCTTAGGCTTGAAACCCAGTACCAGGCCTGCCATGGTAAAATCTGATACTGGACAGAACCCCATAATCCCTAACCCTAGGCCAATACCAGCAGGCCAAGCAACTGTCTCACCCCTATACCCAATTTCAAACAACAGAATGGGGAGCATGACTCCACTGACTGGGAAAAAGAGCACAAAAGCTATAAAAGGACTTTGTTTTGGAGCTCAATGCTAGGACTGCCACAGTGAGAGCTACCACCATGAAGAAACCAAAGGCTTCATACCCTAGCCAGAGCTTGCAGACAGTCTCTAGACCTATCCCAATATCAAGTGGAGACAGATTCAATTTTGACTGCATTCATGCTAGCTTTTTAGTAGGCCCTGAGTACCCTCCCCTGACTGTGTGGGTTCCTTTGGCTGTGAGACTCAGGTATAACTCAGCTTAGTGACAGTCTTGAAAGCCACAGGACTGTCTCCAGAAACCATCCCCCAACCTTAGGCAGCAAAGTTATCACCAGGCTAGTGCTTGCAGATGGAGCCTTTGCACCAGGCAAAGATTTGCAATCCTGTAGGGAAGACCCATGTTTTAGTCTGCATCATTACCAGTGTAACATCCCTGAGACAATGCAAATGCTTAAGACTATAAGACTCAACATGATCCAGTAAGACTTGATGGCCCAAGAACTGCCTTTAACAGTATTACTACAAACTTGGGCAGCATAGTGTGGTACAAGACTCCATTTGCTTATGTAAGACAAGTTAGTTAGGACTTTGTCTTGGAACTCAGTGTCAGATTGGTAAAACCTAACCTTGGTCAGATACTAATAACCCCCACTCTTAGGCCAGTGCCTACAGATAGAGCCTCTGGAACAGCCCTGATGCCAAGTGAAGACACACAGTCTATCAGACTTCTATTTGATCCAGCATCACCTGTGGCTTGTTGCAGTGGTATTGGGCATGAGGACATGTCAACAGAAGGCAGCCCATAGCAGTGCAGGTTTTGGAAGTACCCAAGTTCTGTGCTGGTTTTGGGGTTTGTAGGCTCAGTGTGTCACAAACCTTTGTCACATTGGTGGCCAATGTGGTATATGAGTCTGGGGCTGGTCACTACATGGTGATTTGGCCCAGACCCAGCTATAATTTCACAATGTCTGAAAGTAGGCTGATGACTGTGGACAAGGTCTCTGATCTTCATGAGAGGTTTGGGGGTTGGGGAGATGGACTACCATTTTCAGGTAGTTTGTGAAAATCCCTGTTTCATGATGAACAACATGCCAGCTATGAATTCGGGACAAACCTGGGCTTGAATTGCCTTCTAGTGCTGAAAGAGTGATTTGCTAGAACTGCATACTGGCAGCAAACCTGGACTTAAAGTGCCATCTAGTGCTAAAATGCTGGAAATGACTATGGGCTCAGAAAATAATCTCACTTAAAATTATGGGAAAGATGAGCATAAACAAACCAGATTGTAAAGGATGGAGTAAATACCTAATCCTTCAATACCCACATGACATTGCAATCCAAGCACCAAGAGCTTCAGGAAACCATGAACAATCAAAATAAGGTGCTAGGAAATGAGTAGATAGTAACCCCTATGGGTGGAATCTCAAATTGAGAATTTAAAACAGCTATTTTAAGGAAATTCAATGATCTCATTAAAAAAAAAAAACCACTAAGAAACAATTTAGTGCTCAAACAGAAATTGAAATAATTTTTAAGAAGTCAAACAGAAATCCTTGTGTTGAAAAATACTCTGAGTGAAAATAAAAATATAATAGAAGGCATCAATATCAAGATAGCACAAACAGAAAAAAAAGAATTATTGAGCTCAAAGACAGGTTATTTGAAAGTATATATTTAGAGGATAAAATGAAGAAAGAAGAAAGAAATCTTATTGGGACAGCATTAAATGAGTAAATATTCAGGTTATTTGGGGTTCAAGAGGACTTTGAGAATGCCAAAGAAGTAGAAAGTTTATTTAAATAGATAACAGAACATTTCCAAACCTGGAGAAGAATTAAAATATCCAGGTAAATGAAGGTCAAAGTCAGATTTAACCCAAACAATTCTACCTTAAGACATAATATAATCAATCTCTCAAAGGTAAAAGATAAAGAAAATATTTTCAGGCCTATAAGAGAAAGGAAACCATAAAGTTTCCTAATTCATCTGATATCAGGCTTCTTGGGAAAAAAAACTTAAAAGTCAGGAGAGAGTGGGATGAAATTTTCACAGTACTGAAGGAAATACTAACAAAAAAAATCCACTGTGAACCAGCAAAGCTATCTTTAAGAAATAAAAGAGAAGGGCTGGTAGTGGCTCAAGTGATTGAGTGCTTGCCAAGCAAGTGTGAGGCCCTGAATTCAAATCCCAATAGTGCCAAACAGAAAAAGAAACGAAGTAGAGATTTTACTGTTAAAGTAAAATGCATATGATTCACGCCAACATGTGTGGAGGGCACATAATGAATGTGGTTATCAATATTTCTAAGTTTTTAAAACACTAAAAGTAGTAGCAGTTATATTGTTTTCATGTTAGCCAGATTCCTAGAGGACAGGATCTGCCCTCCTTTCCATGCTGAAGAGCTTGATGTGTTTTCTTTGCTGGTGATAAAGATGGTGAAACTAAATCACAATCCTGCCAAGACAAAAAATATCCTTTTGGAGTCTTTTTGGAGTCCATTTCATACCATCACTAAAATTTCGTAAGATATGACATAAAATTGTTTCAAATAACATGCAAATACTATTTTTAACTTGTGTTCAAAACAAAACCTTTGTGTCCATGTAGATGGATTTTGATATAAGAGACAGGTTCAAACCTTGACTCTTAGCTCTATACTAGAGAAAGCTAATTGTCTGCTCTGGGCCACTCTTCCCAGCTCAAAATGGGAGTAACTACACTTGTATTACCTATACCTTGTTCTGACCTGTTATTATTAAATATGATCTTTGATAGAAATTAGTGTTTCCAGAAACTGCTTGTATTTAATATCAGTTTAAAAAATGTGCATGTTTCAGGGGTAACCTTAGGCACAAACATACTTTCATGTTTAAATTCAAACCATGGCTATCTAAAGTTGATATTACTTTACTTTTAAGGAAAAGAGAGCCCTTAAATTTTGAAATAATATAGAAAATTGCTTGTTTATAACTAAAAAAAGACATCTGTAAAGATTTCATGCTGACAACACAGGAGCTCAGCTTTATGAATATAATTTTTTCTCATCCTTTTCTGGCAATATAGAAGGAAAAAAGGAATATTTTAGGGCACTAAGAAGTGACTGGAAGCGCTAAAAAGCTAACTAAGATTTGCTCAGTGATTAGCAGAAAGCAGATGGGCCAGCCTGTGAATTGCAGCCAAAGAAAGATTCCTATTTGTTTTTTTGTTATTTTTGGTGGTACTGGGGTTTGAATTCAGGGCCTTGAGTTTGGTAGACAGGTACTCTACCATTTGAGCAAATCCCCAGACCTTTTATAATGATGGAAATATGTATTGGTCTTGTTCTTCCCCAAAGACACTATGCTATTATGCATAATATATACTTAAATCTTAATATAACTTTTTCTTAATTGTACTAGCTGCAGTTCCATCAATTTGAGTCTGAGGCTATGTTGTTTAATGACAATTAACACTTGACAATTCAGCAACTAAAACCAATAGACATTATTATATTATACACTGATATATCCTCTAGATGTTTTATCTTTAAAAGGCCAACTTAAAAAGATATTCATGCTTGGAATCCTCTCTAAGACATTCTTAAAAGAAGGTCTCTAGAAATGATAATTCTAAATTTTAAGCAAATAGTATTTTTTTAAAAGATCACTTAAGTAATAGATTATAAGTTAGAATGTTCTATACTCAGAAAATCCTTCAATGGTTCTAACACTTTTGGTTTATTTTATGTACTTATACTAAGACAGTTGTGGCACATATGTGTTGTTTATTGCAAAAAATATAATTGCCATCAGATATTGAAGTATCTTCAGTGAATGACTACCATATCATTCAGTTCTACTTAGAGGCATTTCCACTCTTCTTTTGTTTTTAAATTAGTGTTCTAATCATCTTCACAAATACTTACACTTGTGAAGAGTAAGATTTTTTGACATTAGATTGAATGGTCTGTAGTTTCATGATGGCAAGAACAGTATCATCTTTGTTTACTACTGTATTGTAGTTAGTAACCATATAGTCCGGAACAAACTTGGTGTTTAACCAGTATTTGTTGAATGAATGAATATCAGATATGTAGAAGCCCATGTACTCATAAGAAACCATGACAATTCCCAGAAGTTTATCTTATTTCCTTAGCAGTCTTCTGATGTCAACACAAACCATTTAGAGCATTCTATTAGGACATATATAAGAAGACTGTGAAGTATTGAGGCATAAATTACCCAAACTTTGTTTGCCACATGTACTTATGCCAAGCCAAGCAATACACATGACTCTGCTCCATGTGTAACTGCAAACACATGTGAGAGAAATTGTGGTATGAGAGGAATTGTGGATAAACAAGCTGTTGAAATGTTTGCACTATGAAATATTTCAGTGCAATCACATTTAACCACCCTTCACTTAATCGCAGAGCTCTGTCTCTGAAAATGTGTCTATTTTATAGCTGTGTGATTTCTACTTAAAATTAACTAAAAGACACAGATGAAACCCTGTCTTCCACAGAAACAGCTCTATAAATTTTCCAATATTGTCCAAAAAAAGAAAACCAAGAATCATACGATGAGTGAATCTCCCAAGGGCGCATGGTTAATGAACATTAGAAGTAAGAATGGAATTGTTGCTTGTTTGTCTCAAAACAAATGCTTACCCCAATATCTCAATACATACGTATACACTGAAATTCACGTACCCTGATAGAAATTTCAAGCCTGTTTGACAATTTCTTATCATGGATATTTTAATTGTTATGCTGTTTTCAGACATTTTCAGAGTGAAGGCTGATAGAAGAGGACACTAAGGAAATACTTAAAGAGGAAATTGTTCCTGTGTGACTAAAACCTGTACAGTGCTTAAGTATTCTGTCTTGCTGATTCAGTTTTGGACCTATTTACTTCCCAAAGACAGAATTATTGAATAAACTTCTCAGTGTGTAGAATCTTTTTTTCTTTAAAGAAGCAAAATCTTTACTCTTAAACGTGTTTTTGTCCAAGGACCATAGAAGGTACCACATAGGCCTATTTGAACAAATTACTTGAGTCAGCATCTCTGTACAGACATAATCTGAATAATTTGTGATTTGGGGTAAACATTTCTGAAGAGAGCTAATATTACAGGGTTCCAGCCTGGTACAGAGGCGTATTTTAAATGAACAGTTAGTAGTCACCACTCTTTTCTAACTGTGACTATATTTCCTTGAGACGCTGGAAGAATGAGTTAACCTTGGCATAGGATACACTCATAATCATTCCCCAGGAGTTATTTGGGATATGAATTAAGTATAATTTCATCA
The DNA here is from genome assembly GCF_047511655.1 of Castor canadensis. Lineage (NCBI taxonomy): Eukaryota > Metazoa > Chordata > Mammalia > Rodentia > Castoridae > Castor > Castor canadensis. The sequence goes on from NC_133387.1 coordinate 35,427,177, forward strand.
TGGGACTTCATAAGATTCAGGCTAAAAACTAGTAACATTATACAATACCGTACTTGCTTCTAAAATGTTTCCTGGATAAAACAGTGAGATGGTGGTAAGTAGGGAACATTTTATCGAAAAAAATAAATCAAACTCTAGCGAAAACACTTCATCTTTCTTACTATTGCTTATGTCTTCTCTTCAACAAAATTGGAGAAAAGGGCATAACAGGTTCTGCTGGAAGTGAGGCGGGGTGTGGGGGGGCAGTGGGGGAAGTGACCCAAACAATGTATGCACATGTGAATAAATGAATAAAAAGTTAAAAAATCAAACTCTAACAGAAAATGATCACAACTGTTAAAAATTACATGTGTGGATATATTTTTAATCTATGTTCTGAACTACCACAATTTTGAAACTTTATGAATATATGGACAGTTCTATACATATTCACACACATGACTACATACACATGGTATGCAGTTATACATGTGTTCATAGGGAACAGTTTATGAAAAATCAAGTATAATAAAGAAGTGTCATAAATGGTGAAAAATATATGGATATGTGTTTAATCTATGTCCTGGAGATCAGCTAGTTCTCAGATTGCCCATTTTAAAGATGTTTAAATTCTCTAATCATCAAAGATTTACAATTAAATGTGTTTTGATTGAATTAAACAAGCACAACAAAGAAAACTTATTTTATTCCAATAATTATGTTGTCAAAAACCTCATTTATATTTGTACTGCCACCCTGTATTATGTTTGACTCATAGTAAGTATTCGATATGTCTTATATTGAATTATAATCTTGTATTTGTCACAGTTATACACAATTTGCAGTCTATTCTACTCTAATCAGATATACTGAGTCTAAAGTAGAATGAAATTTTTGTATTACTTTAATTAGCTTTATCAGATATTGGAATTCATTTTAAATAAATTTGGAATCTTCAAGATATTAAAAGGTTTTTATTTTTGTTTTACTTTCTAGGAAGGAGAAAGAACACTATCTTTTATTGCCTATCTGTTATGTACTGTCCTAGGCAACTTGCCTAAGTATTACCATAGTCACTCACCATTGTGCATATACCAGTAGGTGGTGCTAATATTACCTGGCCTCATTAAAACTATAACAACTTGTCTTTTCTTATCCTCATTTCAATGGATCTTAGCAAAAATGATAACTTCCAAACAGTTATTAGCTCTTTTAATTTAAAATAACCATCATATTTAAGAATAGTGGATTTCAGAAGTATTCTAATAACTTTCTCCTTGCTACAAAGAGCTCATAACCTCTAAAGGTGATCTCAACTGTGATCTACCCTGACTCTGATAAAATTCTTACTAATAAGAAGCAAAAATCTCTCTAAAGTCCTTTCAGTGGTTCAGCATTTATTGCTAGGGGTCATATAGAAGCAATATATTCATTCATTATTTGACAATTATTCACTGAGCTTCTGAGCTTCCTGGAGCAGTTGTAATAAAGTAGCACAAACTGGCTTGCTCATAACAACAGACATTTATTCTCTCCCAGTTCTGAAGACAAGAAACCTAAAATTGAGGTGTTGGCCTGGCCGCACTGTTCCTCAAGACTCTAGTGAGAATCTGTTCCTTGCCTTTCTCTTACCCTCTGGTGTTCCCAGAAATACTTGGCATTCCTTGACTTATAAGTGCATCACTCTCATCTCTGCTTCCATCATCACCATGGCATTTCCCCGTGTGTCCAAGAGTCATAGTTTTGAAATATTTTTAATATTTGTTTTATTCCTATTTTTGTAACACCAGTTACGTTGGATTAGGGCTCATCTTACTGATGTCACCAGAATTTGATTACATCTTCAGGGTTTGAATTTGTAATTGAAGAGCAAAGACCAGAACACAGAGATAGGGTAATTTCATGTTGAAAAACCTGTCTAGTGGAAAGGAGAATACTTATGGATTCTTTATGAGGTTTAAAGTAGATTTGGACAAATCTACTCATGACTAAGTGAATGGAACAAAACTTGGCAAAAGAGGTTCATTCTAGATGGGATTTTTCACATTCATAATGTTTCGTTCTTGATTACAAAATAATATCATATTCAATGCAGATAACTAGGAAATATGAAAAGCATAAAGCAAACAAAAAAGCACAATTAAACTTTCGCCCAAGGTTAAAGTATTTGCTATTTTAATGAATTTTTCAATTTTTTTCTCTATGCTAGAAAAACTTGCATACAAAAGGACCAGGTTTTGTAATGTTTTGTGAACTTATTTTTCCATTTAATAGGACTTCAAGAATGTTTTTTACTTTACAAAATAATGGAGTTTGTTTTTTGATGCATCAGAATTTATATAAGCTCTATGCTTACAGAGAGCTTATGTAAATATTATTTTAATTGTCTTATTCTTTAAAACAGTGCTGCAATTATCATCATCATAAGCAAAGTTTTCCATGTATACCTAATTACTTCCTAAGAATAAACTTTAAAAAGCTTATTCATTGGATAAAGTAATTTTTTAAAACTATTTAGGTAAATATTACCAAACTGACTTCCAGAGAAGCGCTTATCACTTTTGCTATTGGCAGTAAGCAATCTATTTCTGTACCTTGTCAACATTGTGCTTTCCTTTTTAATCATGGGCATTTGGTGAAAATTTATATCTTGATTTAATTTTCATCTCTGATTTTTACTAAGGCAATTCTTTCATGTCTAATAACCATTTGTATTTCAGTTCTGGCCAATTTTCTGAAAGACAAGACATGGAGAGATAAGTACTTTGACCTTCATTTTACTACCAAAACATAGTTCCAAGTACAGTAGTGAACACAAGGCAGGTACTCAACAAGTACTTACTGAATGCTTTCAGGCAGTAGTTCTTTCTTCTGTGTTTTAATCAACATATTTGTATCTTTCTTTTTTTTCTTATTTTTATTATTCATATGTGCATACAATGCTTTGGTCATTTCTCCCCCCTCCCCCCACCCCTCCCATACCACCTACCCTGTCCCCCTCCCCCCAACCCCCTCAATACCCAGCAGAAACTATTTTGCCATTATCTCTAATTTTGTTGAAGAGAGTATAAGCAATAATAGGAAGGAACAAGGGTTTTTGCTAGTTGAGATAAGGATAGCTATATAAGGAATTGACTCACGTTAATTTCCTGAGCATGTATGTTACCTTCTAGGTTATTTCTTCTTGATCTAACCTTTTCTCTAGTTCCTGGTCCCCTTCTCCTATTGGCTCGGTTGCTTTTAAGGTATCTGCTTTAGTTTCTCTGCATTAAGGGCAATAAATGCTATCTAATTTTTTAGGTGTCTTACCTATCCTCACCCCTCCCTGTGTGCTCTCACTTTTATCTTGTGATCGAAGTCCAATCACCTTGTTGTGTTTGCCCTTGATCTAATGTCCACACATGAGGGAGAACATACGATTTTTGGTTTTTTGAGCCAGGCTAACCTCACTCAGAATGATGTTCTCCAATTCCATCCATTTACCAGCGAATGATAACATTTCGTTCTTCTTCATGGCTGCATAAAATTCCATTGTGTATAGATACCGCATTTTCTTGATCCATTCATCAGTAGTGGGGCATCTTGGCTGTTTCCATAACTTGGCTATTGTGAATAGTGCTGCAATAAACATAGGTGTGCAGGTGCTTCTGGAGTAACCTGTGTCACAGTCTTTTGGGTATATCCCCAAGAGTGGTATTGCTGGATCAAATGGTAGATCAATGTTTAGCTTTTAAGTAGCCTCCAAATTTTTTTTCCAGAGTGGTTTTACTAGTTTACATTCCCACCAACAGTGTAAGAGGGTTCCTTTTTCCCCCGCTTCCTCGCCAACACCTGTTGGTGGTGGTGTTGTTAATGATGGCTATTCTAAAGGGGTGAGATGGAATCTTAGTGTGGTTTTGATTTGCATATCCTTTATGGCTAGAGACAGTGAGCATTTTTTCATGTGTTTTTTGGCCATTTGAATTTCTACTTCTGAGAAAGTTCTGTTTGTTCACTTGCCCATTTCTTTATTGGTTCATTAGTTTTGGGAGAATTTAGTGTTTTAAGTTCCCTTTATATTCTGGTTATCAGTCCTTTGTCTGATGTGTAGCTGGCAAATATTTTCTCCCACTCTGTAGGTGTTCTCTTCAGTTTAGAGACCATTTCTTTTGTTGAGCAGAAGCTTTTTAGTTTTATGAAGTCCCATTTATCTATGCTATCTCTTAGTTGCTGTGCTGCTGGGGTTCCATTGAGAAACTTCTTACCTATACCTACTAATTCCAGAGTATTTCCTACTCTTTCCTGTATCAACTTTAGAGTTTGGGGTCTGATATTAAGATCCTTGATCCATTTTGAGTTAATATTGGTACAGGGTGATATACAAGGATCTAGTTTCAGTTTTTTACAGACTGCTAACTAGTTTTCCCAACAGATTTTGTTGAAGAGGCTGTCTTTTCTCCATCGTATATTTTTAGCACCTTTGTCAAAGACAAGTTGGTTATAGTTGTGTGGCTTCATATCTGGGTCCTCTATTCTGTTCCACTAGTCTTCATGTCTGTTTTTGTGCCAGTACCATGCTGTTTTTATTGTTATTGCTTTGTAATATAGTTTGAAGTTGGGTATGGTGATACCTCCAGCATTGTTCTTTTGACTGAGTATTGCTTAGACTATTCATGGCCTCTTGTGTTTCCATATAAATTTAATGGTAGATTTTTCAATCTCTTTAATCTTTTAATCTCATTGGAATTTTGATGGGAATTGCATTAAACATGTAGATTACTTTTGGGAGTATAGACATTTTTACTATGTTGATTCTACCAATCCATGAGCATGGGAGATCTCTCCACTTTCTATAGTCTTCCTCAATCTCTTTCTTCAGAAGTGTATAGTTTTCCTTGTAGAGGTCGTTCACATCCTTTGTTAGGTTTACACCTAGGTATTTGATTTTTTTTGAGGCTATTGTAAATGGAATTGCTTTCATACATTCTTTCTCAGTTTGTTCATTATTAGTGTATAGAAATGCTAGTGACTTTTCTATGTTGATTTTTTATCCTGTTACCTTGCTATAGCTATTGATGGTATCTAGGAGCTTCTGAGTAGAGTTTTTTGGGTCTTTAAGGTATAAAATCATGCCATCTGCAAATAGGGATATTTTGACAATTTCTTTACCTATTTGTATTCCTTTTATTCCTTCTTCTTGCCTAATTGCTCAGGCTAAGAATTCCAGCACTATATTGAATAGGAGTGGAGAAAGTGGGCATCCTTGTCTAGTTCCTGATCTTAGAGGGAATGGTTTCAGTGTTTCTCTGTTAAGTATAATGCTGGCTGTAGGTTTGTCATATATGGCTTTTATAATGTTGAGGAACTTTCCTTCTATTCCTAGTTTTCTTAGAGCTTTTATTATGAAATGTTGTTGGATCTTATCAAAGGCTTTTTCTGCATCTATTGAGATGATCGAGTGGTTTTTGTCTTTTCTTCTGTTAATGTGGTTTATTACGCTTATTGATTTTCGTATATTGAACCACACCTGCATTCCTGGGATGAAGCCTACTTGGTCATGGTGAATAATCTTTTTGATGTGTTGTTGAATTTGGTTTGCCATTGTTTTGTTGAGGATTTTTGCATCAGTGTTCATGAAGGAGATTTGCCTATAGTTCTTTTTGGAGGTGTCTTTGTCTGGTTTAGGCTTCATAAAATGTGTTAGGCAGTTTTCCTTCCCTTTCTATTTCATGGAACAGTTTAAGGAGGGTTGGTATCAGTTCTTCTTTAAAGGTCTGATAGAATTCAGCAGAGAATCCATCAGGTCCTGGACTTTTCTTTTTGGGGAGACTCTTGATTGCTGCTTCAATTTCATTTTGTGTTATAGATCTATTCAGGTGATTAATATCCTCTTGGTTCATTTTTGGATGATCATATGTATCTAGAAATCTGTCCATTTCTTTAAGATTTTTGAATTTATTTGAATATAGGTTCTCAAAGTAGTCTCTGATGATTTCCTGGACTTAGAGGGTGTTTGTTGTTATCTCCCCTTTTGCGTTCCTGATTCTACTAATTTGGGTTTTTTCTCTCCTCATTTTAGTCAGGTTTGCCAAGGGTCTGTTGATCTTGTTTGTTTTTTCAAAGAACCAACTTTTTGTTTCAAGGTTTTTTCGGTTTCTATTTCATTGATTTCAGCTGTTATTTTTATTATTTCTGTCCTTCTATTTGTTTTGGAATTTGCTTGTTCTTATTTTTCTAGGAGTTTGAGATATATCATTAGGTCATTGATTTGGGATCTTTCAGTCTTTTTAATATATGCACTCATGGCTATAAACTTTCCTCTCAGGACCGCCTTTGCTGTGTCCCATATGTTCCGGTAGGTTGTGTTTTCATTTTCATTGACTTCCAGGAACTTTTTAATTTCCTCTTTTATTTCATCAATGACCCATTGTTCATTAAGTAATGAGTTATTCAGTTTCCAGCTGTTTGCATGTTTTTTGTCTTTACTTTTGTTGCTGAGTTCTAGTTTTATTGCATTGTGATCAGATAGTATGCACAGTATAATTTCTATTTTCTTATATTTGCTGAGGCTTGCTTTGTGCCCCAGGATATGATCTATTTTGGAGAAGGTTCCATGGGCTGCTGAGAAGAATGTATATTGTGTAGAAGTTGGATGAAATGTTCTGTAGACATCAAGTAGGCCCATTTGATCTATTGTATATTTTAGATCTTGGATTTCTTTATTGATTTTTTGTTTGGATGACTTATCTATTGATGATAATGGGGTGTTAAAGTCTCCCACAACCACCTTTTTGGAGTTAATATATGCTTTTAGGTCTTTCAGGGTATGTTTGATGAAATTGGGTGCATTGACATTGGGTGCATATAGGTTGATAAGTGTTATTTCCTTTTGGTCTATTTCCCCTTTTATTAGGATGGAATGTCCTTCTTTATCTCATTTGATCAATGTAGGTTTGAAATCTACTTTGTCAGAGATAAGTATTGCTACTCCTGCCTGTTTTGGGGGGCCATTGGCTTGGGAAATCTTCTTCTAGCCTTTCATCCTAAGCCTATGCTTATTTCTGTTGGTGAGATGGGTCTCCTATAAGCAAGAAATTGTTGGATCTTCCTTTTTAATCCATTTTGGTGCCTTTTGATGGGTGAATTAAGTCCATTAAGTGTTAGTACTGATAGGTATGTGGTGATTCCTGTCATTTAGTTGTCTTAGTTGTTTGAAGGTTTGATTGTGTGTACCTAAGTTGAAGTTACTCTCTACTTTCTTGATTTTTCTTTTCCTGTGGTTTGGTATTGCCTGTTCTTTCATGGTTATGTTGGGTTTCACTTTCTTTGTGCAGAATCCCTTGAAGAATCTTTTGTAGTGGTGGCTTTGTGATCACGTATTGTTTTAGTTTCTGCTTATCATGGAAGACTTTTATTGCTCCATCTATTTTGAATGATAGTTTTGCTGGGTAGAGTATCCTGGGGTTAAAGTTATTTTCATTCAGTGCTCGGAAGTTCTCTCCACAAGCTCTTCTTGCTTATAATGTTTCTGTTGAGAAGTCTGCTGTGATTTTGATGGGTTTACCTTTGTATGTTATTTTTTTTTTCTCTCTTGCAGCCTTCAACATTCTTTCTCGGGTCTCTGTATTTATTGTTTTAATGATAATATGCCGAGGGGTAGATCTATTTTGGTCTGGTCTGTTTGGTGTTCTGGAGGCTTCTTGCATCTATATGGGAATAACTTTCTCTAGATTTGGGAAGTTTTCTTTATTTTGTTGAATATATTATGCATTCCCTTTCCTTGCACCTCTTCTCCTTCTTCAATGCCCATGATTCTCAAGTTTGGTCTTTTGTTGGAGCCGGTGAGTTATTGCATTTTCTTTTCACAGGTCTTAACTTGTTTAACTAATAGTTCTTCAGTTTTTCCTTTAATTACCATTTCATCTTCAAGTTCTGAGATTCTATCTTCTGTTTGTTCTATTCTGCTGGATTGGCCTTCTGTTTTGTTTTGCAATTCTGCTTTGTTCTTTTTTCTGATGTTTCCCATATCCTGGGTCACTTCCTCTTTAATGTTGTCTATTTTTGTCCTGAGTTCATTTATCTCTTCATGTTCTTTGTTTCACTTTGGTGTTTATACAGTGCTTCTATGGTTTCCTTTATTTCTTCTTTTTCAAATTCTCTATTTTTGTTGTCTTGGAATTTCTTGAGTGTCTCCTGTACATTTTGGTTGACCATATCCAATATCATCTCTATAAAATTCTCATTGAGTACCTGTAGTATTTCTTCTTTTAGATTATTCTTGTGGGCTTCATTGGGTTCTTTGGCATAGTTTATCTTCATTTTGTTGGAGTCTAAATCTGAGTATCTGTTTTCTTCATTTCCCTCTGGTTCCCATACTAATTTTTTGCTGTGGGGCAGTGGCTTCCCCGTTTCTTCTGTCTTCCTGTCATTGTCCTCAGTGTTGTTATTGTCCCTATACTATGTGCAATTAAGTATTTTCTAGCTTGTAATAATAGCACTGGTGATATTTAGAATGGAAGGGTGAGAGGAGATGGAAAGCAAAAAAGTTAAAGGAAAAGGGAAAAACAAAAAAGTTTCAAAGATATAAACAGGGACAGATGGTGTACTAATCAACCATAAGCTGAAAAGGCATTAGAGAGACAGAGAGAGGATTGAAAATAAAAAATAAATAAGTGATAAAAATATATATATATATATATATATATATATGTGTGTGTGTATATATATATATATATATATATATCTCCAAGTTCAAATGCAATAAATTTTCAGTCTTAATAATTTTTGGTGTTCATCCCTCAGCCTCCAATCCTGGAGATGGTGCCTCAGAAGTAGTACTGTGGTTGTCTCATCAAAGGGGAAAAAGACTGGAAGAACCAAAATAAAACAAAACCACACAAAACAAAACAAAACAAAAAAACCCACAAAGTGTCCCAAGTTCAAATGCAGTACAATTTCAGTAAGTTTTTCAGCATGCAGTTGTAGATTGGTTGTTGTCTCATCAAAGGTAAGGAGAGAGAAAAGAAAAAAAAAAGTGTGGAGACAGTTCTGTGAATGGCTATCTGAGGCTGTGGCTTGCCTGCCCACTGCTGTCAGCCTGCTGTTGCTGGAGGCGTTATTTATGCAGATCTCTGGGGTGAGCTTAGCACTCCCCTGGCCCCGCAGGCTTTGTTTAGTCAGAGTTCTCCTGTGCGTGAGCTGCTGCTACAAGCTTTCCCCTTTCCAAGCACACTGGGGGAGGTAACACTGCACCCAATTTCTCAGGCCAGCGTGTTTATTTACAGTTTACATGGAAAGTGGGTCTTCCCCCCTCTCCTGTGGAGTTTTCCTCCCTCCACCACTTTTACAAGCTTTCCCGCTCCTGGTTGCTGGGTGAGTGCCGCCGCTTCTGCCTTCTCTAGCCGGGCTTGTTTATTTACAGTTCCGTGAGGGATTTCCCCTCCTCCCCTCTTCGGTGCTCAGGGCACCCCACCCTCTTTGCTATGTGTCTTTTTTTTTTGTTATTGCTTATTTTTCAGTTTTTCTTTTTTACCTGGATGGGGGTCAGTCTGTCCAGGGGGCTATGCTGCTCTGGCCCAGAGTTGTCTGTGGGAGTACCACATACCGCTTAGCTCACCTTGTGCTCCACTTCTTCCCAAGCCATCTGGGCGCTGGCATCTGCTGGCAGCACAGGAGCCCTCCTGGTTTCTCTGTTTAACATGAAGTGGAGATTCTCTGCACAGACTGGAGGTGTGGAGGGGTCAAAGTTTTGCCTCTTCTCAGTGGTTTTTCCTGTAAGGTGTATCTCCAGCGTCTCTCCAAGATTTTACTTTAGGAGGCACGCTTTTTGCTTCCTCCCTCTAGCTGCCATCTTGGAATCTCCTCTGTATTTTTCTTATTAAATAGTAAGCTTTTCATATTTTTAAAACTCCCAACTTCTGTTAGAAATATTTTTCCCATGTTGCTTGCCATTCAATTGTGCTTATATTTTTTTTCATTTTAATTTTTGTAGCAAATATTCCTAGGTATTGTGTCTTTGGTGTTTTCTAAAAGAGGCTTTCTTCATTCTAATGTTAAGTATTCTTTTTTTTTTTTTTTTTTTTTTCATTTTTCTTTTATTATTCATATGTGCATACAAGGCTTGGTTCATTTCTCCCCCCTGCCCCCACCCCCTCCCTTACCACCCACTCCGCCCCCTCCCGCTCCCCCCCTCAATACCCAGCAGAAACTATTTTGCCCTTATCTCTAATTTTGTTGTAGAGAGAGTATAAGCAATAATAGGAAGGAACAAGGGGTTTTGCTGGTTGAGATAATGTTAAGTATTCTTTAATAATTATAAAAATAATTTAAAAAGTAGTAGTGAAATTCAATTTTCTCCCATATTCTTAAATCAATATTACAGTCACTTTCTAAGTGATTTAAAATTCTAATTTTATTATATGAAAATGATAATAGAAAGATTAACAGTAATAATAATAATCTTAATTCTAAGAATTCTTCTTTGCTTATTGTGCTAATCATCTAACATGCATTATATGCTCTAAAATGCTGTTTCTTGAATTATGTATTGTATGCTATCATCTTTGCCTTACAACTGAGCACACTTAGGCTAACAGAAATTACAAATATAAAACTCAAATGCATTTGTTTGTTTCTGAAATAGTGCTTTCTGGTCATTGTTATATCAAAACATGCTGTTTTTCTTGTTATAGCTTTATTGTTTTCACATCAGAGGAAAAAACAGACCAGCTTTTTTGCTTTTTGAATGTAGTCTCCTATTTGACATGTTATTATCCATTCCCTATCTTTCTATACTTCCTACCTATTGCTCAATATGGATTCTCTAGTAGAAATAGTAGCTTCAGAACTCTGAGAATTACAATCACAGTTGCTTTTAAATAGTATTGAGACCTCATAGCAAAAGAGATCCTTGGAAATCTATTCCTTGTTTGTCCCACAAAGATCTAAGATGTTTCTTAGATTTCCTTTTTTGCTTCCTGAGATACTAGGTATCTTAAAGGAGGAAAATTGCACATTGGTGTTGGTGTGTTGTCAATACCTGGACCTACCTGCATTATATCTAGCAGACACTCATACATTTTGTAGCATGTGTGAGGTATTCATCTTTATTTTCCAATCTTGCCCAGTTTCTCAGTTTCTTCCTTTTCTTGTCACATAATAGGGTTTGATTTCTTTATTTTTGATAGTTCTCCTTTGTTTATGTGTTACAATTGATAAATGCAGGGTTTTTTTTAATGCTTCTTTCACATATATAATATCTTGGAAACAAAGGCTTTGCTTTATTTGGGAGGGATTGAAATAGGGTCTTGTAATGTAGCTCAGGCTGGCCTCATACTCTTAACCCTTCTGCTCCACCCTCACTAGCGCTGGGAATTATTCTCTTTTCTAATTCTCTTCCCACCACCCACAAAATGTCTGAATTAACTGATTAACTGAGAAGACATCTTATTAATGATTGTTCTGTAAATAAAGAAATGTTTAATTTCTAATATTAGTATTAGAATTCTAATATTCAAATTCTAAATTCTAATACCAAGCAATTTGTATTGGGTAGAGATGTTACAGACCTCTTGTTCTCTTTCTTTTCTATAAAAGTTTAAGAGCACATTTTTTAATATATCTGAAATGATGTAATATCCAAATATCAAAAATAAGACACAGCCAAGGTTTCAGTAAGGACCATCAATTAGATACTGACTTTCAAATTCCAATATTACTTTTTTTTTTTTTTTTTTGGTAGTGAGGTTTGAGCTCAGGGCTTCATACCTACTAGTCAGGTACTCCTCCACTTGAGCTGTACCACTAACCCTTTTCACTCTGGTTATTTTGGAGATAGCTCCAGCTGGTCTGGACAACTGCCCTCCTATTTTAAGCTTCCTGCATAGCTGGAATGACAGACACATGCCACTGGGCCCAGCTTTTTTCCTTTGTAAACTTTTTGCTCATGTTGGCCTAAAACCATGATACTTCTAATCCCAGCCTCCCAAGTAGCTAGGATTGCAGTGTTGAGCCACTGGTACTTAGCAAAAATTACTTTTTTTAATACTAATTATCCTGCAGAAGGATAATTTGCTTGGAAACTTTTAATATTTTTAGTTTTTTTTTTCTGAAAGCTGGCCTTACAACAGAGCTCACAATTGCCACATTTCTGTGAAACTGAAATAGAAAAAATAGTTAAAGTTTTCAAAAAAAAATTTCCTTCTTATTATATCCTTTAAATTGTCTCCATCCATACTTAGTATCTTTAACAGCTTTATTGTTGGCTTGGACATGGCATGCAATGAACTTTGTAAATATACCAACTTAAATAGGAAAAAAAACAATGGGTAACTGTGATACAAAAAAGATAGATAGGGTAATACACACCCTAAATACGTTAAGCAAATTTCCTGAAAGTCAGCCAATGGAAATTTGGAATGTTGTCTAATTATCTAAGTGTGATCTCACCCACTATTCTTGTTCAGAGGTAAAATGTAGCACATTAAATTCTGTTAAAGTGACATTGCACTAAAATATTTAGCTCAAGAAGAAATTGGAGGAAAAAAAATGTCTCCTTGTAAAAATTAGTAAGGTTAGTAAGGAAAGACAGCTACTAAATCTTCTATAGCAAAAGATGGCTTGTTGACATTTAAAATCATCATTGATGATGTCTAGAAGCTTCTGAGTAGAGTTTTTTGGGTCTTTAAGGTATAGGATCATGTCATCTGCAAATAGGGATATTTTGACAGTTTCTTTACCTATTTGTATTCCTTTTATTCCTTCTTCTTGCCTAATTGCTCTGGCTAGGAATTCCAGTACTATGTTAAATAGGAGTGGAGATAGTGGGCATCCTTGTCTGGTTCCTGATTTTAGAGGGAATGGTTTTAATTTTTCTCCATTAAGTATAATGCTGGCTGTAGGTTTGTCATATATAGCTTTTATAATGTTGAGGAACTTTCCTTCTATTCCTAGTTTTCTTAGAGCTTTTATCATGAAATGATGTTGGATCTTATCAAAGGCTTTTTCTGCATCTATTGAGATGATCAAGTGGATATAAAATCAACATAGAAAAATCATTAGCATTTCTATACACTAACAATGAGCAAACTAAAAAAGAATGTATGGAAACAATTCCATTTACAATAGCCTCAAACAAAATCAAATACCTAGGTGTAAACCTAACAAAAGATGTGAAAGACCTCTACAAGGAAAACTATACACTTCTGAAGAAAGAGATTGAGGAAGACTATAGAAAGTGGAGAGATCTCCCATGCTCATGGATTGGTAGAATCAACATAGTAAAAATGTCGATACTCCCAAAAGTATATTTACATGTTTACATGTTTAATGCAATTCCCATCAAAATTACAATGACATTCATTAAAGAGATTGAAAAATCTACTGTTAAATTTATATGGAAACACAAGAGGCCACAAATAGCCAAGGCAATACTCAGTCAAAAGAACAATGCAGGAGGTATCACAATACCTGACTTCAAACTATATTACAAAGCAATAACAATAAAAACAGCATGGTACTGGCACAAAAACAGACATGAATACCAGTGGAACACAATAGAGGATCCAGATATGAAGCCACACAACTATAAGCAACTTATCTTTGACAAAGGAGCTAAAAATATACGATGGAGAAATAGCAACCTCTTCAACAAAAACTGCTGAGAAAACTGGTTAGCAGTCTGCAAAAAACTGAAACTAGATCCATGTATATCACCCTATACCAAGATTAACTCAAAATGGATCAAGGATCTTAATATCAGACCCCAAACTCTTAAGTTGATACAAGAAAGAGTAGGAAATACTCTGGAGTTAGTAGGTATAGGTAAGAACTTTCTCAATGAAACCCCAGCAGCACAGCAACTAAGAGATAGCATAGATAAATGGGACCTCATAAAACTAAAAAGCTTCTGTTCATCAAAAGAAATGGTCTCTAAACTGAAGAGAACACCCACAGAGTGGGAGAAAATATTTGCCAACTATACATCAGACAAAGGACTGATAACCAGAATATACAGGGAACTTAAAAAACTAAATTCTCCCAAAACTAATGAACCAATAAAGAAATGGGCACATGAACTAAACAGAACTTTCTCAAAAGAAGAAATTCAAATGGCCAGAAAACACATGAAAAAATGCTCACCATCTCTAGCAATAAAGGAAATGCAAATTAAAACCACACTAAGATTCCACCTCACCCCTGTTAGAATAGCCATCATCAGCAACACCACCAACAACAGGTGTTGGCGAGGATGCGGGGAAAAAGGAACCCTCTTACACTGTTGTGGGAATGTAGACTAGTACAACCACTCTGGAAAAAAATTTGGAGGCTACTTAAAAAGCTGGACATCGGTCTACCATTTGATCCAGCAATACCACTCTTGGGGATATACCCAAAAGACTGTTACTCCAGAGGCACCTGCACATCCATGTTTATTGCTGCACTATTCACAATAGCCAAGTTATGGAAACAGCCAAGATGCCCCAGCACTGACGAATGGTTAAGAAAATGTGGTATCTATACACAGTGGAATTTTATGCAGCCATGAAGAAGAACGAAATGTTATCATTTGCTGGTAAATGGATGGAATTGGAGAACATCATTCTGAGTGAGGTTAGCCTGGCTCAAAAGACCAAAAATCGTATGTTCTCCCTCATATGTGGACATTAGATCAAGGGCAAACACAACAAGGGGATTGGACTATGAGCACATGATAAAAGCGAGAGCACACAAGGGAGGGGTGAGGATAGGTAAGACACCTAAAAAACTAGCTAGCATTTGTTGCCCTTAATGCAGAGAAACTAAAGCAGATACCTTAAAGCAACTGAGGCCAATAGGAAAAGGGGACCAGGAACTAGAGAAAAGGTTAGATCAAAAAGAATTAACCTAGAAGGTAACACCCACGCACAGGAAATCAATGTGAGTCAATGCCCTGTATAGCTATCCTTATCTCAACCAGCAAAAACCCTTGTTCCTTCCTATTATTGCTTATACTCTCTCTACAACAAAATTAGAAATAAGGGCAAAATAGTTTCTGCTGGGTATTGAGGGGGGGGAGAGGGAGGGGGCGGAGTGGGTGGTAAGGGAGGGGGTGGGGGCAGGGGGGAGAAATGAACCAAGTCTTGTATGTACATATGAATAATAAAAGAAAAATGAAAAAATAAATAAATAAACAAAAATATAAAATCATCAGTGACTGGGTTCTCATGTGAGTATATAGGGGTGAGGAAGGGTCCTTTGAGAAACACCTCAACATGCCATCCTTTTATGATTAGTTGGATGGTATCATTTTTGTGGTAAGTTTGTTATTATAAGAAAATTATTATTTTAGGAGCAATAACAGCAAAAATCCAACAAAGGATATCTAAACTTAGTGAAACCTAAAAGGAATACAGATCTTGTTATTATAAATGGATATTAAAATGAAAGTATTTAAGTCAGAATTGGCTGAGTCCTCATAAGTGTGTGCAATTTACTCTACATTTCAAAATAAGATGTAAGATTACCATATGGCATGTGCAAAACAAATAATCAAAAGCAAGCTTTATGTAGAAACTCAGTCACATCAAAGATATAAAAGAGCAGAAATGGAGATTAGAAGAAATTTTTATAAAGAACTGTCAGAAAACTGAGTTTCCTACCTTCAGCTCCCTTATCATGTCCAGGAAAAATAAGCATCAACGAATCTACTTCAAGACCTCGACATGCCCTTACTACTTGGAAGATACAATAAACACCATTTTTGTGCCAGACAAATCACAGTAGCAGGTCGACTGTGTCTAGATGACTGCCTGTCCCAATGTTAGAAGCCAAGATGTTAGAGAGGTCTTTTCTTCCAGAATTTGCTAAGAACAAGAAATGAGGAAGAGTTTCCTATCCACTAGATGAAGGTATGAGATATGCCAGAACAGGTGGAGTAGCTTTGATCCTCTGCAAGACTGCCTGAAAATGTAAGTTCAATTGCATAAGAGTGAAATTGGGAATGTGCTCTGAGTTATGATATGTACTGACCTGCACCACAAGAGCTTTGTGTAAGGAAGTGATCCCCAGCAATAAGCTTATTTCCAAAATCCTTGCAAAGCATCTCAAAAGAGAAATACAACTTTATACATCTGCCAATCCCAGAAAACATCAGTCCCAAGTGTCCATCACAGTAAGTGACAAGTAAATTACTTTCTGCTCTCTATCTTCTCTGCAAATCCCACCATCTCCATGGTTCACAAATTGGGGAAAGAGAGATAGAAGCTTCAGACACAAAAATGGGGAAGTTGACCCTCTCTTAAGCAGGTTCAGGCTAGGAGGGAGAGAAGATTTGGTATAAGTGTAGTTGGAAGTTTTCACGATTACATGGGGACTGGTTATTTTTATATTAGAACTGTGATATGAGGGACTAAAATAACCAGAGGCTGTAGATGCCCTACAACACTATTGCCAGAGACAAACTAGGCTCATTTACTACTTTTGAATGGGCAACTGGTTCCTGGTGGCACGTTGAGTCCTTCTTGTTCAGCATAATGTAAAGGCCTCTAGGTTCTGGATATGAGGCCAGTTTGCTCCCATTTATGGGCTTAACCTAATTTCAATCTGAAGAATAAAAAAGACCACTGCATCCATACATAGTTCAGTAGGTCATGATCCATTTACATGATTAATGGTCCCTCTAACCCTGTACCTTTCACCATATTTTAGTAGCCAGACTTTTGTCTCTTTCCCCATCGCCAAACCCTCATCTTGTTTTCCAACTCGGAGTTCAATTTTCATTTTGCCCCTGACATAGCTATTCTTGTCCACTTGGCTAGAGACTCACTACACATTGCCATCAGCCTGCCATCCATCCTTCCTCACATCTTGTTTCCACAATTTCTCAGGCTGTGCACAATTCACTATGGATAGCCTACTGGATCACTCACAGACTTTCCTGATGCAGAACTCCTGCCTAAACTTCTCCATACCACTGACCTTATGTTCCCATATCCTTGCTGAGACATACTGCTTTCACCAGTGATGGTCCTCACTGATAGTCTTGCTGCTGAGAAATTGAAGCCCAGTAACTGTCCTATGCCAATATGCCTACCTCATCTTCTGGCCCAAGAAACCCTACCTACCAGCTAGAGGTTCTCTTTAGTTCCCTTCAGTCTGTGATACTTTGGTTATGGTCTGCCCGTGACCTGCGTGGGTATGCTGCGTGAACCTGACTAAGAGCATCGGGGAACACATTAGTTCTGGAATCATCAAGGTACATAGGACACCTTATCTAAGGTATTGATTAATGTGGCATCAGGGAGTTTCCTAACAGTTCTGGTACTTTACCTAGTTTTGCATCAGGGGCTGGTATGCAGATGCAGCAGGCTGTATTCTTCAAGGAGATGTGAGAACAAAGGTCAAGACACCAGGTACTGGGAAAATTATGGTAGAAGAGGCTATGCAAACTTCTACATAGAGAGGCTGTGCAAACTCCATTATATCCCAGCCCAGGGTTCATGCCTGGTCTCCAACAATGGTCATTCAGGATAGTTCCTCAATTTAAGAATTATTTGTTTGGTTAAACCTCTGGTCTAGGTGTTTTGAACTTGTATAAAGAAGTCCCATTAACACATGTTTAAATTAACTAAAAGACAATTTAATATATCTTTAAAATCTACTTCTCCATTAATTGCATGTATACTTTTCTATTTCTTCATTTCCTAGCCCTTCTAAATGATAGCTATCACAGGGAGAGAAATTTTCTGCAATCCCAAGCCAATTTTCCAGGATATTAGGAAAAATAAGTCTTTTCCAAATCCATGGCTGCCACCAGGCAGCACTGCCACTTGTAGAACAGGTATACCAAGCTGTTTAGGTTTTATGGTATACATTGATTTGTGGAAACTCAGGCTCATGACTTTTGCCTGCTCTAGCTTGATCAGTAAGAGAAGCATTATATCTGTAATACTGAAGATGTTATCAAGGATAAAGGTTTGGATTTACACATTAATACAGAGCAAATTCCTTTCCTTTCTTTGCTCCTTTCTGTTCAACTCACATCCCTCTGGCAGTTATATAGTGAAGTCTACCTTGGAACTATATCTCACATTGAGTTCCCTCTTTTACTATGGCATTTTCATATACGGTGCCAGAACAATATTAGATTATGAATATTTGGTTTGGCTGCAAATTATGGGAAAATCAAAACAATAGTATTTTAAACAAGATAAATTATTATTTATGTCACTCATAAACACTATCGTGATGCCATGATCTTCAGAGATCCAGACTTCTAGATCATCTGCTTTGCCATTCTCAATACCTCACTTGCACCTTTGTTGTAAGGTAGCTACTCAAGTTCCAGCTGTGGGCCCACCGTCCAGGTAAGAGTAAAGGGAAATTAGGCACAGAACACATCTTTTCCCTTTAAGAACAGTTTCTATAAGTCATACAGGACACTCCTACTAAATGCTAATGACATGACCTCATTTAGTCATAAGGGAAACTGGAAAGTATAAGCTTTATTTGGAGTGGCCACATGCTTCGATGAATTTAGGAATTCTATTATTAAGGAAAAAAGAGAGGAAGAATACTGAGGTGACAATGAGCAGTGCTTAACAACTTTCCATTTTACATTTTGGCAAAGTCTGTTTTCTTTAGATTACTTTTTGATTTGGATCTACTTGCTTGTGAAATATCATGACATTTTTTAGATCTTATATTTTATACCCATAAACTGCATCTCATGAATGTCAGTGACAATAAAATAATTTTAAATTTTTATCTTCACCACAATTAACTTTTTTTTTTTCATTTTTAAGACAGGGATCTTACCACATAGTCCAGATTTTCCTAAAACTATGCAGCCCAGTTTGGCCTTGAACTCAAGATCTGCCTGCTTCTGCCTTCTGAGTGCTGGGTTTAGAGGCATGTATCACCACTAACCTTTAATATGCCATCTTGCCTGGGTTTTAAGTAAGGAGATACTGAATAAATATTTCATTTGATTTGTTTATAATATAAAACATTGTATCAAATATGAAGGCACATTTACTAAAAAGATAAAGCATATTATGCCATCATTCTAGGTTAATCCCTCATTATTACTCACTTGGAAGGTTTGAATATCTACTCATTTCAAACTCTTTCTTATAAATGTATTGCAAGCAGCACTGCTGACATATTTCCCTGAAGTATAGCTAAGATAACACAACTCCACACAAATACCTTAATGATTTCCTTCCTATAGAATAAATCCAAAATTCTCAGCCTGGAATTTACTGCTCCCAATACTTTAATCCAAACCTTTTCTCTTTTTTTTGACCTTTTCGCTTAATTATTATTATTTTAATTGTGCATATTAATGTGGCACAGTGTGATAATTTGATAAATGTATACCACGTATAATGATCAAATCAAGATAATTTTCACTAATATCTTCTTGTACACTAAAAACCAATTGTGGTTTATGGTTAGAGGAAGGTGAAGTAACAGATATCAAAACTAAGTCAGCTAGAAGTAAGAAATTCTAGTGTTCTACAGCACAGCGGGATAACGGTAGATCACAATGACTGAATACATATTTTATGGATAACTACAACACAGGCTCCAAACACAAAGTAGTGATAGGAGATGGAAATGTTAATTAACCAAACATTCATCTTTAGGTTTGTTTTCCATTATATTCTCTGTAAAATACTCATCCTTTTAGAAACATTCCCTACACTCTGTAAAGGCCTGGTGCTTTTATTCCTCTCTAACATTGCCTATGAAGCTTTTTCTGCTTGAACTAAAGCACCTCAGCCCACCCACATCTCAGCTTCCTCTTCTGCATATTTAGTCACTTCTTTAAGGACCTGTGGAATGCCACATTCTCCACTGAGTCCTGCTCACCACTGATATTGCTCTCAAACTTATTACTACTGACTGGGCTTCATGAAGTTTACACATCTTCTTTTCCCTCATCACACTACCCGCTGATGAAGTAAATAAAATTTAATCTTAACTCATACTACAGCACTTTGTGGATAAAATGTAGGCAATAAATATTTATTGAATGAATGAATAACATAATGTATTGGCTTTGTAAAAGTCAGGACTCAAATGGAAACAAAACCTAAGAAATAAAGAAGTACATTTAGTCTCCAAATACTTTCAGCTTAAGCTTAGTACCGACAAGAGGGGGCATTATAACTTGACAGTGGATGAATAATTCACAAACTAATTCCAAAAAGAAGTTTGAACTCAGAAGTAGCACACTACCACAGAGCCATGCCCCCAGCCTTTTTACTTTCAGTTATTTTTCAGATAGGGTCTTGCACTTTTTGCCTAGGACCAACCTAGGACTGAGATCCTTCGATCTATGTGTTCTGTGCAGCTGGTATGTGTGCATCACAGTGCCCAGCAAGTTATCTTTACATTTATAGACAAATATTTTCTCAACATTCAAAAAAGAATTTGGACCAACCTGCTTACCATAAAATTTAAGCATCATTCAGAACAGATAATTGAACAGATAAATTGTGAATGTAGTAGTTATCAAAAGCCACAAAATACAAGCTACAATAAACTATATTTACTTCCTCTTTTGATTAGGTTATCTTAAGAAAAATCAAGGAAGCATTATGTCCCAACTTATCTTTCTTTTTTAGTGTTTTTTATGTAATATGGAAAAATATAACTTCAATGAAATAAAAGAGAAAAAAGATTGCCCTACATATCACCTCCTCATCACTTCTTTTTATCTTTTCAAATTTTCTCCAGTTCCTTATTCATTGGTTTGTTTATTCACCTTCTCTACATTACATATAGAAAGCTGGGATTGTAGCAGTTAACTTGGTTCCCCAGATATACAAGAGGATAAGACAGTGAAATATGAATTGCGTGATAATACGGCCATATAAATCACACTTAAATATCTGGATTATTGATATTTATATTTATTGAAAGGGAAAAAAAAATCTATTCCTGCCCTGGTCCTAACCAATATGCTCATCATAGACTTGAATGTTGAAAAATGTAATGTTCATTATGTATGCAATTATGCAAATGAAAAATTTAAGTGATAGGTAATTTTATACACTATAAAAATTAGAATTCAATGTGACCCCCATTATTGTGTAATAAGCACTAGGACTTGGGTCAATATCACTGTTAGTAACAATGTTGATGGCAAATAATACTTTTAAAACAGAACTAATATTGTATCATTCATTGTGTTTAGTATATTGTCAATTATATTTAATACTGACCAAAAATTTTTAGAGGTAACCATTTCACAGATGAGGAAACTAAGGTTCAAGTTGGTGAGATAACAAAATCCCTAGCTAGTGATGAGCAAAACCAGCATTCCTAATCTGATCTTCTAATCATAAAATCTGTCTTGCTTTCTTTTTTTGCTCTCTTATCTGAGCATACCTAGAAAGTTCTAATTTTTCAGTGTTTTCCCTCAAATTCTGAAGAGTTTCTGCTATATCCACATTATACTTACATATCTGAGCCTTCCTGATCTTTAAAATTAAAAACAGAGAGATGGAGTAAGCACAAAACTCCTTATGTATACACTTTCAGAACTTTTCTCTCATTTCTCTTGTAGGATATTCTTTTGTAATGACATTTGTACTCCTTTTCACACTCCTTAATCTATCATGGGTGACAATGAGAGCCACCCTGTTTTCTTTACAGTTTTTGACTACTGTTTTGAAAACTGGTGACCTCATTACTTATACCTAATACATACTCCTTTGAAAATTGTGTGTTCTAAGATGGCATGGTTGCAAGGTCCCTGTCAATTTCTCTTCATCAACCATCTGCATTATTCATAATCAGGTTTAGACTGGCATTTGTCTTTATTGTTTTCTCTAAATTCCAAAAATGAAATTACCTTGAGGACAAGGCTAATATTACCAGGTACACTGATTTTTAACAGAATGTAGACTTAGAAAATGTCTTGACAGTTTAGACTTCTATCTCACATCCTCTTTGTTTCCAGGACAGCTTGGTGATTTGACTTTGGCAGCACCATCTACCCCTCCTTTCTACTTTCTGATAGTGCCTGACGATATTTCTCATACCACAGCAACACGCAGTGGTGGCACTGGGGATTGAACTCAGAGCTTCATGCTTGCTAGGTAAGCACTCTACCATTTCAAGCATGTCTCCAGTCATTTGGCTTTGTTTTTCTTTTTCAGATAGGGTCTCACACTTTTGCCCAGGCCAACCTCAGACCATGACCCTCCTATGTCCACATCCCAAGTAGCTTAGATTCTATAATCATGTACCACACCATCCAGTTTATTTTTGAGGTAGGGTCTCTTGCTGACTTTACCTAGCCTACCTTGAACCATGATCATTCTATTTTTACCTCCTGAGTCTCTGGAATTGTAGGCATGTTCCACTGGCCCTTGTTGTTTATCCTTATCAGAATGTTGTCCTTACACTTTTATTCTTAGAGGACATCCAAAGTTTGTTCCAACACCAAGATTCTATTACTTTGATTTTTTGTTTTTTTTTTTTTTAATTAAGAGCATGTAGCTAACAGGAGATGTCCTGAATAAATAGCTTTGATATTTATTTGTGATTTTCTTAAAACATACTGTTTATTTTTCACTTTTACCAGTGTTATGGATTGAACTCAGGGCCTTTCACATGCTAGGCAAGTAATTTACCACTGAGCCATGTCTCCAGCCTATCTTGGTTCTTTTTAATTGTATAATTATGGTGGGGCAAAGGAGTGATATTTGCAGCCTTATCTTGTTAAATATTTTAAACAAAATGTTATCTATTCATATCAATTATGCATGTAAATATGTCATTAAATTTTCCTAAATGAATTCTTCAGAGCATCACAAAGCAACTCTTACTTCATTGATGAAAACTCAAAGTCATAAGGAGAAAAAGAACCCAAGATTTAACCCCAACCTTCCTTGACTAAACACAGAAACTCACTTCTACATCATTCCCCCAATTTCTGGACTAGAAAATATAGGTTAGATGTTACTGTTGATCAGCTGCTTTTTTTCTATGATTCAAATGGCTTTATCCAATCAATAAATAAAACAACCTAGACAGTCAAAATTATTTTTGAGATTTAAAAATGCTTCAATATCAACTGAGTCCATAGATATATACAAAAGAACTAGTTTCCAAAGCAACATTAACTGAGTTGCCCCCAGAATTCAACTATTTGAATTATTTATTTCTCAGAGATTTTTCAGTAGGATAATAAAAGCAAGTACACAGTACCCATGCCATATTTGCAGTTGACATTTGAAAGAAAAATAATGCTGCATTTAAAAGAAATAAATATTTTGAATCACCACATTTATACATTATTTTTCCTATTTAATTCATCTTAGTGGTAAGGAAAACAACAACATGCAAGAGGAGAAATGGATGTTGGATTTTTTATGTCATGTACAGGTTAGATACGCATTTTCTTTTCAAGAGAGATAAAAGGTTAATGGGTAAAATCTAAGTATCCATTCACCAGAAATCCTCCCTAACTATTTGGGTGAGAGGCAGCATTTATTCTCCATGAAGCAGTGTTGCGGGAAGAATGTTGGACCAGCAAGAACAAGACTCAAACCCAGGTGGTTGGAGGAAAAGAAGATTTATTACACTAACGGGCCAGCACCTGGATCTCTCCAAAAATGGAACCAGCCCTGTAGCTCAAGACTGCAGGGTTTTTATGCCTCAGAATGCAGAAGCAAGCAAGAGGGAAGGACAAAAGTAGATATGGCAGTTAGCTTCTCACTAGGAGGTTACAACATATCACACTAGCACAAGGTTGCAACTTATCACACTAGCACAAGGTTAGAGCATACCACACTAGCACATCTGTGAAACCAGGGCCCAGCCAGGGGAGGGAGCATGCCTTCAGATCTTTCCCCTGGGTTTCTTATAACTCCCTCCTCTTACTCTTCATTATCCCTTGTGATGATTTCAGGGGAGTTATCCAGGGGCAGTCTTTGATATTGTCTCACTAATTGCAATCTAATGGCATTCATCTGGTTGCAAATGAACCTGGTGAGGTGGTTTATCAAACAGGCCCCTAAGAGTAATAGCATAAGGAGCACATTAAGTGGGTCCACCAGGGGAGCTATCCATGGGTCTCAGCTAATCCTAAACCCTCACGGATTTGTTCAGTTGCAGGCCAATAGTGGTAGCTCCTGTGTGGCCATTGCTCCTGCCAGGGCAACTCCCAGAAGTACCAGAAGGAAGATGGGGTCCCATCAGTCAGCTTGTTGGTTTAGGTATTGAGCAACTTCAGTCCTGGGAAGTACGTTCAGGTCTGGGACAAAGAAAACCAGGGAAGGATCCAAGATGGTGACCGGGACACAGCCGCAGACCTCCTGAGCTCAGTGATCCAGAGACTTTGCTGAGAGACTGGAGACACACTTGACTGAGGTAAACCACAAGGGAGAGCTGAGATATCAGCACTCCGAACCCCTAGCTCATGCAAGACTTCTTCACACCACCATATACTAAAAAAATAGCTGGCACTGCATGCCAAGCCCTGCCCCACTGCTCCGCACACCATGGGATCTCCAATCCTCCAGCCCTGCTCCTTAGCCCCTCCAGGGCTGTGCTACCCCAAACTACCACCCCTCAGACCTGCGCGATATCCACCAGATGAGCCCTTAAGGCCTGCCAAGCCAGGGAGCCACATACATTCACGATCTCTGCCAGGCCATGCCCTCAGGCCTGCACAGGCCTGCACAATCTCTGCTGGGCTGCACCCCTCACACCTGCACAGGCCTGTATGATCTCCACTGGGACCATGCCCCTAAAGCCTGCCAAGCTGGCAATCCACAGACATGCAGGATCTCCACTCTACTGGCCTGCACCCTTCAGGCACATCAGGCACTCCAGGCCCAGGCTCCAAAGGCCTGCTAGTTTGCCTTAACTAAAGGCCTCCACTCGTAGGACCCCACCCACCTGACACCCGCCAGATGAAAGCTCCAAACTTGCCTAAGAGACACACAAAGACAGGTCTGGATGCTAAAGGAGTAACATAAGAAAAACTAAGATTGCAATTCTACTGTTCAAGAACTGGTGATTTTTTTTAAATTTTTTTTTCCCCATTCTTTAAGGGAATTGCTGCCTGGTTTGCTGTTTGATCACCTACCATTTCTCCCATTTTTTGTTTCTTTTTTTCTTTTTCTCTTTTCCTCTCTTCTCTCTTCCTTTTCTCTTTCCATCTCTTTCTCTTTTTTATCCTTCTGTCTTGGTTTTGTTAGTATTAATATTGTTATCCAGCTAATACTAAATTACACATAGTCCAGGGATAGAAATGGTACCTAGTGGAAATATGGGAAGAAGAAAAAGGGAGAGAAACCACTCTCCCCCCCCCAAAAAAATAAAGTAGTACAGGATTTAGAACAAAATGAGGAAAACTGATACCCAGATCCAGACTCCAACAAAACAAACATAAACTATACCAAGGAACCCAATGAAGCCCACAAGAACACTCAGGAAGAAGAAATCCTACAAGTAATTAATGAGAATTTCATAGAGATGTTACTAGACATGGACAACCAAATGCACAGGAGGCACTCAAGAAGTTCCAAGACAACAAAAACAAAGAATATGAGAAAACACAGAAACAAATAAATGAAATCATAGAAGCCCAAAATAAACACCAAACTGAAACTGAGACCACCATAAACAGAGAGATAAATGAATTAAGGGCAAAAATTGACAATATTAAAGAGGAAGTAACCCACGATATTGAAAACCTCAGAAAAAAGAATGAAACAAGAAATACAAAACAAAAGGGAGGGCCATTCCAGCAGAATAGAACAAGCAGAAGACAGAATTTCAGAACTTGAAGATGAAATGGCAATTAAAGGAAAAACTGAAGAACTATTAGTTAAACAACTCAAGATCTGTGAAAAGAACATGCAAGAACTCACTGACTCCATCAAAAGACCAAACCTAAGAATCATGGGCATTGAAGAAGGGGAAGAGGTGCAAGCAAAAGCAATGCATAATATAGTCAACAAAATAATAACAGAAAATTTCCCAAATCCAGAGAAAACTATGCCCATTCAGGTACAGGAAGCCCCCAGAACACTGAACAGACCTGACCAAAATAGAACTACCCCACAACATATTATTATTAAAACAACAAATACAGAGACTAGAGAAAGAATATTGAAGGCTGTAAGAGAGAAAAAAACAAATAACATACAAAGATAAACCCATCAAAATCACAGCAGACTTCTCAACAGAAACATTAAAAGCAAGAAGAGCACGGAGTGAGGTCTTCAAAGCACTGAGTGAAAATAATCTCAATCCTAGGATAGTCTACCCAGCAAAACTATCATTCAAAATAAATGGAACAATAAAAGTCTTCCATGATAAGCAGAAACTAAAACAATATAAGAGCACCAAGCCACCACTACAAAAGAATCTCCAAGAAATTCTGCACACAGAAAATGAAAACAAAGAAAACCATGAAAGGGCAGGCAATACCAAAGCACAGGAGAAGAAAAGGCAAGAAAGTAAAGAGTAACACTGATTCAGCTACTCACAATCAAACCCTTTAATCAAGAAAGACAACTACATGACAGGGATCACCATGTACTTATCAATACTAACACTGAATGTTAATGGACTAAATTCCCCCATCAAAAGACACTGAATGGCAAATTGGATTAAAAAGGAAGATCCAACAATCTGCTGCCTACAGGAGACTCACTTTATCAACAGAAATAAATGCTGGCTGAGAGTGAAAGGCTGGAAGAAGACTTATCAAGCCAATGGTCCCTAAAAACAAGCAGAAGTAGCAATACTTATCTCAGACAAAGTAGACTTCAAACCTACATTGATCAAATGAGATAAAGAAGGACACTCCATACTAATAAAAGGGGAAATATACCAAAAGAAAATAACAATTATCAACCAATATGCACCCAACATCAATGCACCTAATTTCATCAGACATACTCTGAAGGACATAAAACATATAAACTCCAACACAGTGGTAGTGGGAGACCTTAACTCACCCCTATCACCAATACGTAGGTCATTCAATCAAAAAAATCAATAAAGAAATCCTAGAATTAAATCACACCATAGATCAAATGGACCTAGTTGATGTCTACAGAATATTTCATCCAACTTCTGCACAATATATATTCTTCTCAGCAGCCCATGGAACCTTCTCCAAAACTGATCATATTTTAGGGCATGAAGCAAGCCTCAGCAAATATAAGAAAATAGAAATAATCCCATGCATTCTGCCTGACCACAATGCATTAAAACTAGAAATCAACAACAAAAGCAGCAGTAAAAACAATTGCAATTGTTTGCAAATGCAAACAATTAGAAGCTGAACAATACATTGCTCAAAGATGAATGGGTCATTGATGAAATAAGAGGGAATTAAAAGATTGCTAGAAGTTAATGAAAATGAAAAAATGAACTACCAGAACCTATGGGACACAGCAAAAGCAGTCCTAAGAGGAAAGTTTATAGCCATGAGTGCGTATATTAAAAGGACAGAAAGATCTCAAATCAATGACCTAATACTACAGTTCAAACTCCTAGAAAAAAATGAACAAGCAAATTCCAAAGCAAGCAGAAGGAAAGAAATAATTTAAATAATGGCTGAAGTCAATGAAATAGAAACAAAAAAAACCATACAAAGAATCAATGAAACAAAAAGCTGGTTCTTTGAAAAATTAAATAAGATTGACAGACCCCTGGCAAACCTGACTAAAATGAGGAGAGAAAAAACCCAAATCAGTAAAATCAGAAATGCAAAAGGGGAGATAACAACAAACACCACGGATATCCAAGAGATCATCAGAGACTACTTTGAGAGCCTGTACTCTAATAAATTTGAAAATCTTGTAGAAATGGACAGATTTCTACAAATTTACAAACACCCAAAACTGAACCAAGAGGATATTAATCACCTGAATAGATCTATAACACAAAAAGAAATTGAAGCTGCAATCTAGAGCCTCCCAAAAAAGAAAAGTCCAAGACCTGATGGATTCATGCTGCATTCTATCAGACGTTTAAAGAAGAACTAATACCAACTCTTCTTAAACTGCTCCATGAAATAGAGAAAGGAAAAGGGAAGGAACACCGTCTAACTCATTTTATAAAGCCAGTATTACTCTCATCCCAAAACCAGACAAAGACACCTCCAAAAAGGAGAACTACAGGCCAATTTCCTTAATGAATATCAATGCAAAAATCCTCAATAAAATAGTGGCAAACTGAATCCAACAATACATCAGAAAGATCATTCACCACAACCAAGGTGGCTTCATCCCAGGGATGCAGGGGTGGTTCAACATACACAAATCTATAAATGTCATACAGCACATCAATAGAAACAAAGACAAAATCCACTTGATCATCTCAATAGATGCAGAAAAAGCCTACAACAAGGTCCAACACCACTTCATGATAAAAGCTCTAAGAAAACTAGGAATAGAAGAGATGTACCTCGACATTGTAAAGGCTATATATGACAAACTTACAGCCAACATCATACTTAGCAGTGAAAAACTGAAACCATTCCCCTAAAATCAGGAATGAGACAAGGGTGCCCACTATCCCCACTCCTATTCAATATACTACTGGAATTTCTAGCCAGAGCAATTAGGCAAGAAGAAGAAATAAAAGGAATACAAATAGGTAAAGAAACTGTCAAAATATCCTTATTTGCAGATGATACGATCCTATACCTTAAAGACCCAAAAAAACTCTACTCAGAAGCTCTTAGACACCATCAATAGCTACAGTAAGGTGGCAAGATACAAAATCAACTTACAAAAGTCATTAGCTTTTCTATACACCAACAATGAACAAACTGAGAAGGAATATATGGAAACAATTCCATTCACAATAGCCTCAAAAAAAATCAAATACCTAGGGGCAAATTTAACAAAGGATGTGAATGACCTCTACAAGGAGAATTACAAACTCCTGAAGAAAAAGATCGAGGAAGACTACAGAAGATGGAAAGATCTCCCATGTTTATGGATTAGTAGAATCAACACAGTAAAAATGGTTATACTAGCAAAAGCAATCTACACGTTTAATGCAATTCCCATCAAAATTCCAATGACTTTCGTCACAGAGATTGAAAAGTCTACCCTAAAGTTCATTTGGAAACAGAAGAGACTGCAAAGAGCCAAGGCAATACTCAACAAAAAGAGCAATGCTGGAGATAGCACAAAACTTGATTTCAAACTATATTACAAACCAAGAGCAATAAAAACAGCATGTTATTGGCACAAAAACAGACATGAAGACCAGTGGAACAGAATAGAGGACCTGGATATGAATCTTCAACAAATGTTGCTGGGAAAAGTGGTTACCCGTCTGCAAGAAACTGAAACTAGATCCATGTCTATCACCCTGTACTAGTATCAACTCAAAATGGATCAGGGACCTAAATATCAGACCTGAAATTCTGAAGTTACTACAGGAAGGAGCAGGAAACACTCTGGAACAGACAAGTATAGGCAAAGACTTCCTCAATAGAACCCCAGCAGCCCAGCAACTAAGAGAAAGGATGAATAAATGGGACTTCATAAAAATAAAAAGCTTCTGCACTACAAAAGAAATGGTCTCTAAACTGAAGAGACCACCCACAGAGTGGGAGAAAATATTTGCCAGCTATACATCAGACAAGGGACTGATAACCAGAATTTACAGGAAACTTAAGAAAGTAAACTCTCCTAAAATTAATGAACCAATTAAGAAATGGGCAACTGAACTAAATGGAACTTTCTCAAAAGAAGAAATTCAAATGGCCAAAAAACACATGAAAAAATGCTCACCATCTCTGGCCATAAAGGAAATGCAAATCAAAACCACACTAAGATTCCACCTCACCCCTGTTAGAATAGCCATCATCAAAAACACCACCAACAACATGTGTTGGCGAGGATATGGGGAAAAAAGGAACCCTTGTACACTGTTGGTGGGAATGCAAGCTGGTGCAACCACTCTGGAAAAAAATTTGGAGACTTTGTAAAAATCTAAACATAGACCTGCCGTATGATCCAGCAATCCCACTCCTGGGGATATACCCAAAAGAATGCAACACAGGTTACTCCACAGGCACCTGTACAGCCGTGTTTATTGTGAGTCATTTATTATTGTTATAACTGATGGTAGAATCAATAGGTTTGTCTGGACTTCGTCAGTGCTCCCTTGGGTCAAGGTCAGTTTCAACAGCTGGTCCAGGTTGGCTCAATATTTCCACTCCTGGCCTGGATCCTCTGCTGGCTTGGAGTGCATGTGTTGAATCCATGGCTTCAGTGCTGCAAACTTAAGGGCTGAAGGATTGGTTAGAATAACTTGGTAAGGTCCCTCCCATCAAGGGTCTAGACTCCATCTAATTGTGGTTTTGACCCAAACCCAGTCCCCTCCCCCCACCCCCGGCTCCATGGGTGCAAAGACTTGAGGGTCACAGGAACCAGCTCCAGGTGTCCTAGGTGCCAGGCAATTTCCCTGGAAGCATGCACCAAGACTTTTAGGAACTGTGGAGGCCAATCTGTCCATACTCCTGAAGGTCTACAGCCTGTCCAGATATCAGTCGTGGCGGCCATCCATACAGGACTTCAAAGGGAGAGATACTGCATTTTCTAGGTGTACACCTAATTTTGAACAGTGCCAAGGATAACACACCTGGTCAGGGTAGCCCTGTTTCTTGACATTGTTTTGCTAGTGCTGTCTTGATAGTGTTGTTCATCCTTTCCACTCAGCCTGATGATTGGGGGTGATACCAGGTGTGCAAATCCCAAGTCATCCCGACTGCAAGAGATGTGCCTTTGATCACCTGGCTGACAAAAGCAGGCCCATCGTCTGACCCGAGGTTGCTAGGTACCCCGAACCGAGGAATAATTTCCTTGGCTAGAACTCTTCTATGGCTTTTCTGTGTGGGTGGGATATACCTCTACCCAGCCTGTGAAAGTGCAGACCACCACCAAGAGGTAGCGAGAAGTTTTACTTCTTTGGCTCTCAGTGAAATCCATCTCTAAGTGTTGGAATGGGTAGACCCCCTTCTTCTGAGAGAACAGCAGGGGCTTTGGTCCCTGTCCTGGGTTATATTGAACACAGCGCAGGCAAGCCTTGCTGGCCAACTGAGTTAAAGTCGCCAATTGGGGAATGACCAGGTATTTGTGTAATAGTCTCTGTAGGGAGGTTTTGCCCAAGTGGGTGATGTCGTGTGCCAGCCTTGCCAGGCCCAGGGCTGTCTTTTCTGGTATTAGGGTCCTTCCCTCCAGGGTTATGAACCAGTTTTCTGAGTTCTCTTTAGCTCCTGTTTCATGGGCCTGTTCTCTCCCTTGTGGGCTGTATTCTGGTCAGTCCCAGAAAAGGGAGGGCAAAGCATACTTGGCTGGAGTAGTGCCTTCCTTTTGTACTTCTTCTGAGAGAGCCACTTCTTTTGCTATCCTGTCTGCCGATCCATTTCCTTAGCTGATCTTGTCTGGTCTGTTGGCATGGGCTGGACAGTAGATGACAGCAATGGCTCAGGGCTTCCAAACTGCCTCTAACAATTGTAAAATTTGTTGACTGTTTTTGATCTCTTTACTTCCGGATGTCAATAGACCTCTCTCTTTGTAAATGACCCCATGGACATGTAAGGTGGCAAAGGCATAACGCGAGTCAGTGTAAATGTTGGCTCTCTTTCCATCTGCTAGTGTGAGGGCCCTGGTGAGGGCGTGTAACTCTGCCCATTGGGCTGACCAATGCTCTGGCAGTTGTCCATGTTCTACTACTTGTGTGATGGTAGTCACTGCATACCCGGTCTGGTATCCTCCCTTTTGTAGGCTCCAGCTTCCATCAGTGAAGAGCTCCAGGTCAGCAATGGGAATGGCGGTGTCTGTGAGGTCAGGCTGGGAAGAAAAGACTTCGTCTAGAATCTCCTCCAGGAGTGAAGATGTTCTCCCTCCTCTTCTGGCAAATATGTGGTGGGATTGAGAGTCCTCACTGCTTCAACTCACACCCGGGGGTTCTCGCCCAATAAAGCCTGATATCTGGCCACTCATTTCCTGGTCATCTGTTGACTGGCAGTGCCATTGAGCACAGAAGTTATTTGGTGGGGGACTTGGAGCATGATGTGTTGTCCCAGAGTCAGTTTATCGGCTTCCTGTATTAAGAGGACCACTGCTGCCAATGCCCAAAGGCATGGGGGCCAACCTGAGGCCACGGGGTCTAATTTCTTGGACAGGTAGGCTACTGGCCAGTTCCATGGCCCCAGTGGCTGGGTCAGGACACCTAATCCTATGCCTCTCTTCTCATGGATGTAGAGGTGGAAAGGGTGAATGATGTCTGGGAGAGCCAGGGCCGATGCCTCACCCAGGTGTCATTTAAGTTTTTGGAATGCATCCTCTTGGTCAGTGCCCCAGTGCAACAGTCCTATGGAGTTCCCTTTTAGTACTGCATAGAGTGACTGAGCAGTAACCGAGAATCCAAGGATCCATAGGCGGCAGAAGCCCACGGTGCCCAGGAACTCCTCAAGCTGTCTCCAGGACTCTGGGCATGGGTACCATAGGATCACTTCTTTTCTCCCAGTTCCCAGCCTTCTTTTCCGTTAGCTCAGGTGATATTCCAAGCATATGACCTCCTCTAGACAGATTTGTGCTTTCTTTTGTGAGACTTTGTATCCTGCTTCCTGTAGGAATTGGAGTAGTTCTTCTGTTCCATTTTTGCAGGCCTCCAGGGTGGGGGCTGCTAAAAGTATGTCATCTACATACTGGAAGATAGTGCAGTCTTTTGGTCAGCAGTTTTCAAGGTCTCTGGCCAAGTCCTTCCCAAAGATAGTGGGGGACTTTTTAAAGCCCTGTGGAAACCTCGTCCAGGTTAATTGTCCTTTTGCTCCAGTGTCAGGGTCCTCCCATTCAAATGCAAACAGGGGCTGGCTAGCTTCCACCAGTGGCAGGCAGAAGAAGGCATCCTTAAGGTCCAGACATGTGAACATCCCAGCTATGGGAGGAATCAAACTCAGCAGAGTGTATGGGTTGGGGACAACAGGATGAATAGTCTCTGTTGCCTCATTCAACCGGTGCAGGTCTTAAACTGGTCAATAATCATTGGACCTTGGTTTTTGACAGGGAATAAAGGGGCGTTCCAGGATGATTGTACTTTTCTCAGGATTCCCTGGTCCCATAGGCATTGAATGTGTGACAGAATTCCCTTCTGGGCCTCTAGAGGTATTGGATATTGTCTTTGACACACTGGATTAGCTCCTGGTTTGATGGTGACCAATATCAGGAGATGTCCTGCTGCCAGCCCGATTCACTTGTCCTGGTCCCAAATGCCCAGGAACCACTTCATGAGGTGATCTAGGAATGGTTGAGGACCAACAGGTTTATTATCCCTGGGAGTATGTATGCACCACTCTTCTTCAAGACTGACCTCCAAGGTTAGCACCGGCAAGGCTCTCATGTCAGGTGGTCCCAGATCCATAGATACTGTGGTGCCTGGTTTAGAAAGTAAGTCTCTTCCCAGAAGGGGGCCTGGAGCTTCTGGCACATGCAGAAACTGGTGCCTGACCCAGTGTCCACTGACCATGCGTTCTCGGGGTTCACAGAACCAGTACTTCTTGGTGGTTCTGGTGGCCCCTGTAATGGTGATTGAGTCCTGGTGAGCCAAATGGTTGGTGTGGTCATGGTAGAAATTGCTGCCCCAGTGTCCAGAGAGAAGTCTATTTGGCAGCCCTCAATGTCAACCTTGACCGTGGGCTCCTGAGGGCCGATCAAAAGGGAGCCCAGTAGGCCTCAGTCAGACTCATCTCCCCAGGCTGTGTTTGTCTCTAGGTTGCAGGCTTCCTTGGATTTGGTGGCAGCCACTGTCACTCTTTCTTTTTCCCTTTTTTTCTTGTTAGGGCACTCATTTTTCCAATGTCCCTCCTCCTTACAGTAGGTGCACTGTCTTTTTCCCATAGGGTTTCTCTCTTCTCTCCTATTGGGGCCTCTCTTCTGGCCTCCAGTCTTCCTGTCTCCCTCCTTGATGGCCATAGCCAGGATCTTTGCCTTTTTTTCCAGATATTTTTCTTTCTCTCTTTTGGCCATTTCCTCTCAGTTTGCTACTACCTTGGCTGCTATACTAATGAGTTGGTCAATATGGGCACCTGGAAAGCCTTCCATCTTTTGTAGTTTTCAGCGAACAGCAGAGGCAGACTGTTGGATGAAGGCAGTGTTGATCATAGACTGGTTCTCAGGGGCTTCAGGGTCAAATGGAGTGAACCAATGATAAGCATCACATAACCAGTCATAGAATTGGCTAGGCAGCTCATCAGGCTTCTGTGTGACTTCACTGACCCTGGTGAGGTTGGTTTCTCCTCCTGCCCCTTGGCAGACTCCCTCCAGGATGGCTTGTCTTGTATGATGGATGCATTGGAGCCCAGCGAGAGTGTTTGGGTCCCAGTCTGGTCTGGTGTCCAGGATCCTCTCAACTGCCCATCGCTCAGATATGCAGTCTGTGGTGGACCTTGGGTAACTAGCCATGCTCTGGCTGCTTGGTATACTCACTGGTGCTAATCAGAAGTGAAGAGAGTAGACATGAGCTGAGGGCAGCCATTCTAGTTGGGTTGGTGGTTGTGCATGATGTTGGTCAAGAGCTCTATTACAGCCTATGATTCCTTTGAGTATGCTGGGGTGTGATGTTGCCAGTTCAGGAGGCCGGTGGTAGCGAAGGTCTGGTACATGTATTGTTTGTGTTCGGCCTCATATGACCCATCTGGATGGGGTAACAGCAGCCCTGGAGCCTGGTGCAGGGGGCATAGCACCACAGTTGGGGTTCTTGCCTCCTTGCTTGTTAGCCTCCCAGAGTTTGGCGACCTTCCCCAATGACTCATATCTTTTTCTGGGGCCATCGAAGGCAAAGGAGGGTATAACAAGGGAGATATTGAATGACATTGGCTCTGATGCCTCCTCCTTTCCATTGGGGTCCTCTCAGTCAGACTCAGGTCTCAGGGAGACCAGGGCGGCAGGGCGCACTGGAGGAATGTATGGTGGCCAGTCTGGTGGCTCAGGTTCCAAGGTGTGGTGGACCTCCAATTTCTTTTCTTTTACTTTTCTGTTAACCAGAATTGCTGTGTGTCTCTGGGGTGCATGAAAACATAGCCAGTCAGGTGGGCGTGCGGCCAGGATGTACCAGGAGTCAATGTAAGGAAACTGGTCTGGATGACTTGAATCCCTAATGACTATGTCTCTCATATGAGTGATAGTGGCTCGGTCCAGTGTGCCCTCTGTGGCCTATCCTACATTGAAGGTGGGCCATTCTACCTCACAAAAGGTTCAGAGCTTTGCTGGCTTCATCGGACTCCATATTCACCTGAGAAACCATCCCTACAGTTAGCAAGCATGGTCTGGAGCACCGTCAGGTGCTTTGACCCAGAGGAACCCATTTTATTTGTGCCTGGTGATTATCGGTGCCACAGGACAGACAAAGGGAAGGGGGTGCCTCTCAGCAAGAGGGCACACAGGTGCTCATCTGGCTGCAACCCCAGGCGATGGGGTCGGGTGTGTCTTGCCCGCAGTGGGTTCAGCCCGACAGGGTGACTTACAATTGGACCTAGTCCAATCCCACCACAGACCGTATGCCAATCACCGTGAAATCGCAGATCAAGCCCACTTGGACTCTGTAGCCTTTAGGGAACCTTAGAGGTGCCCAGCTGTGGAGCCACAAATTCAAGCTTGAAACACAAGCAAGTCAAGCAGATCAGTCACATACCATTCACTCAGAGTTTAAAACAATCAGTTCCTATTTATTTTCCCCTAAAATCCTGGCCTGCTCTAGTCCCAGTTGACTGGAATCACATCAGTCACAGAGGAAGGGGATGCATCACCCTGGATACTCTTCAGGATTCAGCTGGTCCCCTGTAGAGGCTAGTCTGCACTGACTCCAGCTCCTTACACTGACTACCCCTGGGCTTCCTACCTGGGCCAGATGTCCAGCACAGATCTCCATTTCACTCCACCAGTCCAAGGGCCTGGTTTGCAGCTCTGCAGCCTTCTTCAGTCATCTGGAAGAAGACCCCAAAATCACATCAGGGCTGCACACTTCCTGGTTCCAAGGACCCCCACAGGCTGCAGAGCCAGGGAGTGGGGACCCATTACGAATGGGGCTTAGCAGTCTGATCTTGCTAAGGCCTCCAGAAATGTTGCAGGAAGAATGTAGGACCAGAGAGAACAACACTCAAACCCAGGAGGTTGGAGGAAAAGAAGATTTATTATGCTAGTGGGCCTGCACCTGGATCTCTGCAAAAATGACACCGGCCCTGCAGCTCAAAGCTGTCAGGTTTTTAATGCTGCAGAATGCAGAAGCAAGCAAGTGGGAAGGACAAAAGCAGACATGGCAGTTAGCCTCTCTCTGGGAGGTTACAAAATATCATAGTAGCACAAGGCTACAATTTAACACACTAGCACAAGGTTACAGGATACCACACTAGCACAGCTGTGAAAACAGGGCCTAGCCAGGGCAGAGAACACAACTGTGAAACCAGGGCCCAGCTGGGAGGGAGCTTGCCGTCAGATCTTTCCCCTGGGTTTCTTTATCAGCAGGACCATTTTGTCCCATGTTTCTGCTGAAAGAAAGTGGACAATGATGCAGTAGGTAATAGAAAGGAGAAAGAGAGAGACAGAGAAAAAACAGAAAGAGAAAGAGAGAGAAATGTGGTCCCACCAACTGGGTCCAAATATTTAAATTTTGTAAGCATTTAAACAACATGTGAGAACTTTCCACCAGCATCAGGAATGAGATTTTTCTCTATTGTCCTTCTATAAGGCCTCTCAGAGTGGCTTCTAAGTACATGGTTCATTCTCTTTGAACCTCCACTTAGATTCCTTTAAACCTGCTTGCTCTATGTGTAAAGCTATGGCAATTTTGAATATTTAGCATCTTCTGTGTTAGCACTCTTAAGGAATAGCCTTAAAATACTAGTCTTATAGTTTACCCTGTCCTTTATCTCAGACTTGAACACAAAATATAAGGAAATAGATAGGCTATCTAGTTCATTCTATTTTTCCTCTTTTAATTTTTATTAGCATAAATTAATAGTATAAAGTTTTTGTTGTGAAATTCACATATATACATATAATGTATTTTGATTAACTTCACCTTATCTGCATTTTTCTTTCTTATTCCCACTCCCTATTTAACAGTTTTTAGTGGGTTTCATTATGCTATTGTCTTGCATACATGCACATATACAATGTACTTCTATTATTTTCACTCCCATCACCCTCTCCTTTCCTCAGTTCCCTCCCTTAGCCCCCATTTTGCAACAATGATATATTATTATTATTATTATTATTAGGTCTGGTTTCTGCATATAAGCAAAAGTGTGATATTTTCTTTCTGGCTTTTGTTTATTTGTTTGTTTTTGTGGTTCTGGGGTTTGAGCTCCGGGCTTGCTAAACAGGTCCCCTATCACCTGAGCCATACTTCAACTTCATTTTCTGACAAGGACATAAGCTTGATGCCATGCTTTACCCAGGCAACAGGCAGCTAGAGCTCTTGGTTCTCTGGTTCAGTGGTACTAATAACAGTGGATATGAAAGACCTAATTTAATACTTCTCTCTCTCTCTCTCTCTCTCTTTCTCTCTTTCTCTTTGCAGGACTGGGGTTTGAACTCAGGGCTTCATGCTTGCAAAACAGGTACTCTACCACTTGAGCCATACCTCCAGTCCACTTTGCTCTGGTTACTTTTTGGAGATGGGGTCTTGTGAACTCTTTCCCATGGCTGGCCTCAAACTGTGACCTTCCTGACCTCAGCCTTCCAAATGGCTAGGAACACACGTGTGAGACACTGACACCTGGATGGATGTTCTCTTTTGAAAAGAAAAAAGCAAAAGGGGAAGGAAATATAGTATAGCTACTCAGAAAAATCTCATACATATCTGTCCTAAGGAATATAGTTGAGTTGAGCAAAATGAAACCTACAACTGTTCTGCACCTATGTTTTGGAAAACAGAAGCAAACATTTAAAAGTGATTCTAACATACTGTAATTTATCTCTTCTTTTAAATTGCCTTAAAGAAATAAAATACTTGCTTCATGTGGAACAGGAAGTTGACATTCGTTTAAGGAGGTTTCAACTACCTATTTTTTTCATAAGTAAAATTCAGCTTATAGTTAATTTTATTGTAGTTAATGTAGTTAACATTTAGTAATTACTCAATCAGTTGTGACCATTTGAGAACTCTATCTCCCCAACATAATGATGAATGGTTGCTCATAAAACAGAGCCCCCCAATGGCCATATTCCACTGACATTATATGATTTTGACAGTCAATTTAAAGGAGCAAATGAGCTGCTATCTCACTACTGGTTTAATTACCCAAAAAATCTAGAACTTCTTGACTTTTAGCGGCTTATAGGTTCTAATTTTCCTCAAATTTCAAGAGCTGGGTATCTCAACCTAAAATAATTGGATGTCAAATAGATTCTATATAATCCCAGTATTAAATATAACTAAGAAAAAAGATCTGAAAACTGTATTCCAAATTTGGTGCAAGAGATGAATTAATACAGAGATCTCTGTTGGCATAAACACAACAGAGTGTGTCATTCCAATAAGTTTTACATGCATTATTTTATAATCATTAAGAAAAAGTAAAACAACAAATGAATAAAAGTTAGGTACAATTAATTACTCATTCCACTATCATTAGGCTGCAAAAATATGAAGGAAACCTGTTTTAATTTAATAACCTGAATAAGTTAAGTGCACAGGTAAGTACAATATTGGGGGACAGGTTAAGTACTTAATGGCAGGAAGAATGTCATGGAGAAGAAAGGGCTCCTGAAGAAGGAGACCAAGCTAGAGAATGTTTGGGGTGAGTTTCCACGCAGTTACCAAAGGCATAGTTGCCCAGCTGAAAACATCTGGATTGGGGAAAGAACAGGGAGTTATTATGGCACATACTAATCATAGGGGTTATGAGCAATCTGTGGAAATAGTTATACTCAAATGTGAAACAACTTGAACTCTAAACCTTCACATTTCTTGTGCTCTCAAATTTTAAACATTGTGAATTTACAGTTAATTCTCTTATTAATCCAGTCACACATTTGCAGAGTTTTACTATATAACAGGAATTGTGCTAGACATAGGCAATATCTCCTCACTATTCCCTATTCCCCCCAAGATTTGCAGTATGGTAAAAATGTACTACAGATCTATGCATAGGAGAGAGGTTGGAAAGATAAAAACCAGGAAAATGAAGGTTAAGAAGTAGCATTTGAGGCAGTGAGGGAGAGGGAGCTGGGGGTCATTCTGGTCTGAGGAAAGCCTGTGATGAAACCAGTTATACGCATGAAAATATGAGGCAAGGAAATATATGCATGGCTACTTGGAAGGTTTGGGAGTACAAAAAGTAGAAAGAAAGAAAATGAAGCAGAAGAGGTAAGCTAGAAAGATAGAAACTCTACAAGCCAGGATTTGGGATTTTAGATTTTAGCATTTAGGCATCAGAGGTAAACTGAATTTTTTAAAGAAGAGGAGTGAAATGATAAAATTTGTATCTTTGAACAAAAGACAGACTGGAAGGGATAAAATAAATTTAAAAAATAGTTGTTTAGTTTTGCTTCTTATTTGGTGCAGTGTATAGACTCAGTGGACATTTGAAGAAAAAGTGAATAGCTACGAAGAGATTAAAAATATAGATGTAGAGCTCAGAAGACAGAGTATACAGAAGTGACTAGAAATATCAATTTGAAAAGCCTATTTTTTCATATTAGTTTCCTGTACATTCATAGGTTTTTCCACTTGAAAGATAATTAGAGGATCTCGTAAAGTTCATGTCAGGTCAGCAGGACATTGGAGGAAAATTATGGCTTTGGGGCCCCTTTTTCTAGTGGTTGCAGCAATAATGGGCTAGAGGTGGTGCTCCTCTCTGTATTTTCCTGCTGGTCTCATAGCTTCAGGGAGGTCCAGATGGTAGGTGGGAGAGGACTGGGGCTGAGATTTGTCTAGATTCTACTCCTAAGTGCAGTGTGGATTTATTTTCACTGCATTTGATTGGTGGTCTGTCTGTAGAGAAAGTATTGCAAAGTCCTTTGGGCCTCATAGCAGGTAATCAAAACCACTTTTTAGAAGTTCAATGGGAGTAACATAACATGAAGTTAGAAACCTATAATATAGAACTTTCAGCTGCAAGTACAAAATGATGTCACCATAGTAACTCAACTTGCATGTGAATCTGAATTTAATGCCAGGAATTTCATGAACATTCAATATTTTTATAGAGTAACAAAAATCAATTTTAATGTTACCTCATTGAAAAATTTATTTGTATTAAAAACATATTTACTTTTTCTAATATAATTTTTAACTCTGAGGTATATTTAATATTTAAAAGACTTCAAGACTTGCTTTTCAATCTGAACAGAAATTATTTTTCTTGATTATAAACTAATACATACTATAAAACATTCAAATGCATAAAAATACAAAGAAGAAAGTTTCTGAAAATCATTTAAAATATCACCACCTAGAAATTCTGTTCATATTCAGCTAAACATCTGATATATCTTTATGCAAGCACAAATGCAAACAATACAATTAAAATTTTACTGAATGATTCTTTAATTTTTAATGACCTTATAAAACATTTGAGAATAAAATTCCTGGAAGCTGGAGGCCATGGGCTCTGAACTTCATTTGTGATGAAGTCTGTGTTGCTCTATGGATATATGGATACATTTGGTGTGCAAGGACTTAGTTGATCACATTAGTACCATTGCTTTCAATTAGAAAGAGACCAATTAACTGAAGTTCTTTTGTGTTTCTAAGTGATTTTTCCCCTGACTATTTTCATACAAATTTTTATGGTGCCTTCTTTTTCCTATAAGCCGTATTTTTCCTCAGTAAAAGTTGAGAAGGACATAGCACTCAATGATGTTATTATTTTTTTCCATACGGGGACATAAAAGTTACTAAGAAAATAATTTTATTTGCTTAGGGTGTGAAGTCTTACAACTGGAAGAGATAGTGTAGGGAGACATTCAAAATGAAAATGAGGATCTTGCTTTATTTTCTGTTAAAGAGATTATAGAAAAGGGGTTCATTACTATGTGACCTGAGATTTGTTCTCTGTCAAAAGGATCCAAAAGAAGACAACTGAGAAACTATTCCTAAATCCCCAGAGGGATGACAGCGCGCCCTCTTTAGAGAATGCTCAAAGAGAATTAACCTATTTTTGTGGGACAGTTTAAAGGAAATCAGAAAATAATGAAAAGTGAGAGGAAGGAGATAGAGAAGGAGGGTTTTAGAGAAAAGAGAAGCAGAGGTGGATATGGGTGACTGAGCCCCACCAACTAGTAGGTCCTCAAGCTCCCTTCTCTGTCAGGTCAAGTTGATCCCCTTACTCCAGGATTCAGCCCTGGGGCTATAGGGATGTGTTCCATTTTTTTGCCCTGTGTTTACACTGTTTCACTTTGATGTCTGGTCTTGGATCCACATCCCTAACTTCTTCTTTCTTGTGTTTACCAAGGAAAGTAAGAATAAAGGACTTAAAGATGAGTATTTAGATGAAGATACCTGAAGAAGACCAGACCTTGTGAAAGCCAGGGTAGTGTCCCATGTCCTGCATGTGTCTGTTTAAAATTCCTATTCAGATCAAATATCCCAACTTTTATCTTCAGCCAAAAGAACACCAGGTGATGGCTCTTACCCCTCCCAGGAACAAAGCTAGGAACAAAGAAGAAGATTGTTGCAAAAGTTAAATCTTGGTTGCAAATTAGTTTATAATTCTACCACTGTTTTTAGCACTTGATATCATCTATTCTGTCAATATTTACAGTTTTTTCAAGGAGGCTCTTGAAAGATTTTTGTGAGTAGTCTATTACATTTCCAACTGAATGGCACCTCTGAAGTGGCTTTTCTATGTGCATTTTAATCAAATTATAGCAACAGGACAAATAAAGTATTTTCTTATGGTCGCCGATATATGGAAAGATATGGTGCTTTTGCTTTTCTATAGAAACTAAAATAACAATTTAACCTCCTGGACCTTTCACAGATAACTAAATTATGAGGTACACTTTAGCTTTAGGGCTCTGGCTCAATTGCAGTAAACCTGCAGTAAAGCTAAAGCCCAGAGAGTGATCACTCCAGCCCCTGGGGCAATCACACATTCTAGACTTCATTATTTCTTCATTTATGAGATGATTACACCTAAATTTTTATCATTCTCCTCTTTTATGGAAATGTACATATACACATTTTTTTCTACATAAAATGTGGTGAGGTGACATTTTGCTTCAAAAAATGAAAGTAAATAGGACAATATTAGCTATTGCTTATTGTAGTTAGGGAGAATAAAGGTGGTATGTTATTCTTTATACTTCTCTGATAGTTTTAAATATTTCAAGAGAATTTTTGTTGAAGTATTTTTTATTTTGACAAAATTCCAGACTTACATAAAAATTGCAGTAATACAAAAAATTCTGTATACACTTTGCTCATATTAAGTTAGCAGTTTACCAAATTGTCTTTATCATTAACTCTTTTTACATAAACACTTCTTTTCTGAACCATTTAAGTAAACAATGTCCTTTTACCCCTATGTCAAGCTGTATTTCCTAAAACTCGAACCCATTCTCTTGCGTAACATCAATACAATTAACAAAATGAGAAAATTAACATATTATTACTGTATTGATGAAACACTAATTGCTAATCAGTAGACTATATTCAAATTTTTCTGTCCCAATAAGGTCCTTTGTTAAGAAGGAAATTCTGGTCGTGAGTGTGGCTGACTGTCATGTCTCCTCAGTATCTTTAATCTGGAAGAATTCTTCTGTCTTCCTTTGCCTGTTATAACCCTAGCATTTTTGATGAGTTTGGACCAGCTATTTTTGTAGAATACTCTTAGACTTAGGATCTCAAAAAGGAGTTGTTTTAAGATTTTAAAGACAATTTCAGCATCTGAAGCTAACTTAAAACCACATCTAAAATTGAACTAGTTTTCCTCCTCGCCAGACTTAATTCTCTTCTATATCCTATTTCCATAAAAAGTTGTATCCACTATTCAATGGAAAAACCTTGTGACCCTTCCTCCCCTCATTAAGCCCCCATGACTGAAATGGTATCCTATCAACACATTTTTGTAGTCCTTCCTCTTCTCCATCCCTACCTCTATTCCTGAGTTCAAACCTTTCTCTCTTCTCATTTCCAACAGCTTCCAGCTGGATGGAAGCTTCTAGCTGCACCCTTACCCCCCAGCTTCCAATCCACCCCCTTTCAGTCCTTTATCCCTAGAGTTCCCAAAATAACTCTTGAAACATTTTTTTTTATATTTCCCACTACTTAAGATACTTCAAAGGTTTTGCAGTTTGAGTGATAGAATACAAATGCCTCTTCAGTGTGCACTAAGCCTACCTTGCTTTTAATTCCAGCACTTCCTCCCTACCTCCTGTGCTCCAGTCATACTAAATTACTTAGAAATTACCAAACAACCCTGTTGGTTTATGCCTTGGAATCTCTAAATATGCTGTTCCCCTGGCCTTGAAGCCTGCTCCTTCCTCACCACCCACACATTATTTTCTCAGCTAATTTCTATTTTTCTATTAAAACTCAGCTCAAGCAACACCTTTGTCAAGACTTCCTGATCCTCATCCTTCACTACCAGTCCAGGGAAATTTTTGCTCTTTTTCTATGTGATCTCTACAGGAAAGCAAACAAATATACGAAATAAGCTTTACAATAATTACTTCCTAGTAAATTAAACTATTCCTGAGCCAAACAATTCAGAAGCTGGAATTCATTATACCATCCTGAAGAGCTTAATCGTTTTTGGTTTGTTGGGTTTTTTTCTCCTAATTTTGTCCTAAAACAGTTAGGTTTGTCTATGGCTACTCTAAGATATTTATCTGTATGACCAGACCGATTATATGAAATTTCTAATCATTTTATCACTATTCTTATAGCTTCTCAAACTCAGATTTTTCTCTGGAAGTGGAATCCTGCCTGTCCTTCTAAGTTTTTATATGTTCTGTCTCAACCAATTGGAGATCAAAATTATCAGAAAAAATTGATATAATGAACATATACAGACATTTTTCTTTTTATTATTCTCTAAACAACACAGCATAACAATTATTTGCATAGAAGTTACAAAGTATTAGGTTATTATAAATAATCTAGGGATGATTTAAAACATTTGGGTTGATGTGCATAGCTTTCATATACAAGGGACTTGCGCAGGCACAGATTTTGATAACCATCAGGGGTCCCAGAACCAATTCTCTGGGGCTACCAAAGAATGACTCTGTGTAGATGGATCACAGAAATTAGCATTGTAAGAATACTGAATGGTAGCACTGTTGCCACTGTAAAGGTTAATTACCTAGGAAAAAAATTATTGTCAGTGTGTTCTAGAAAGTACAATTGGTTAGTGCAAATGATTTGTGGGCCCCTGAATAGATTTTCCCTGCTCTAAGTAATTTTATGCCCAGCACACGGCCTGGAACATAATAAGTAATTGTAAAATAAATAGTCTCTTTGACAAACCTTAGATATAATCAGGCCAATAACAAAATAAGGAAATGATCATTCTAGTTATCTGGTTCAAAGAAGACTTGGCACCAGGCATAGTAGTCTACTCCTGTAATGCCAGAACTTGTGAGGCTGAGGCAGGAGTATCACCAGTTCCAAGCCAGCCTGGACTATACTATGCAGGGAGACTCTGTCTCAGAAAGAAAGGAAAATAAAGGAAGGAAAGATGGAAGGAAGGAAGGGAAGGAGGGAGAGAAGGAGGCAGGGAGGGAAGAAGGAAGGAAGGAAGGAGGGAGAGAGGGAAGGAAGGAAGGAAGGAAGGAAAGAAGGGAGGAGGGAGGGAGGGAGGAAAAAATAGCAGATATGGCACTTGGTGCTGTAGGTATTTTGACATACTCACCTGGACACCTAAGCAGAGCCTTATACTAACTCACTGCAGGCGTAAATTTATTTTACCTTGAGTTTAATTTCAAATTTTCATTCCTGTAAGTTTCAAATTCATAAGACTCATCTGGAATGCTTT
This sequence comes from Castor canadensis, assembly GCF_047511655.1. Lineage (NCBI taxonomy): Eukaryota > Metazoa > Chordata > Mammalia > Rodentia > Castoridae > Castor > Castor canadensis. The sequence continues at coordinate 35,472,106 of NC_133387.1, forward strand.
GAAAAAGTACCCATGCCTGGAACCCATGACCAGAGATTCTGATTTAACTATCCCAATAGTGGTATTTTTGGAAATTGAATGTTTTAATATAAAATGCCAGGTGAGAATCACTGTCAGAAAAGTATCTATTTTCTTTCTGCATAATATATGATCAAAATATTTTTGTCTGATCATGTTAAATGAAGTAATCTGGGTTCAGAAAGACAAAGGCCACATGTTTTCTCATACATGGAAGATAGATCCAAAAGATAAATGTATACACTAAAACAAACATGATCATTTACAAACTCAGATGTAGAACATGTTCGTAATAGTAGAACTACTCTATGGAGCATGAGGGAGGGAGGGAAAAGAAAACCAAATGATAGAGCATCAACAATATCGTAAAACATAACGTGTTAAGGTAGAGGATATAACTATATGTATTGAAAGCTGGAATAATGAGGAGTGGGAGGAAAAGGGTAAGGGGGAGTAAACAGAAAGGGTTGAACAGATCAAAGTAAGTTTATGCACAGTGGGGATACATTTGAACATTGACTTAGAAATTAATAATGAAGACAGGACTGTAAAATTGGTACAGTGTCGGGGGGTACTTGTGGAAGAGGGGAGGGTGAATGAAGTAGATTAAGGTGAGGGAATATGTATGATGAAATCTTCATATATGAAACAGAACAATGAAACCTCTTGCAATTGCTTTAAGTGAGGGAGAGAGATGGTGGGGGCAATCGAACCAATGTACAATGTAAGCCTATTTGGAACTATCACAAAGAATCTCCCTCGTACAACAAATATATCCTAATAAAACAAAATTTTAAAAAATTGTTTTTTGAGTTTTACTTTCTTATACCTTTGTTTTTCTTTTCTCAGTGTTTGCATAGAGTTATCATGCTAACTATACCTTGCATAATCAATCATCTTTGTGTGGATATACATATTACTATATTTAGCATATGATTTATTTAAAAATAGCAACAAGGAAATCCTAAGGTATTTGATTCTTTTACTTTTTAAAGAGTAGCCCAGGCTGGCTGGTGATCTCCTGCCTCATCCTCTTCAGTTTGTTGATTGCTGGCATGTGCCACTGTGGGCTACAGGAATTACACATAGAATTCCTGCAAAAGCATCTGGAGCTATCAGTGCATAAAGACATGTTGCAAACTGTGATAAATGTTGTAAGTAACATTATGAAAACTACTAAGACTATTTTTCTGTGAGATCCAAAATCACAAAACAGCTAGAACTCTAATATCTACAAATCTGAATGAGATTTAGAATGGATGGGGTGTCTCTAATTGATGAATGATTGTTAATTCATTTTGTTCTTCATGTGGTCAAATAAAATATAGCTTTCTCTGATATAACAATAAATTAAAACAGTTTATCTTTAGTTTAAACCATGATATAGCTTAATAATTACAATCAAAGATTATTAGGTAATATTGGTATTAGCTATTTCACTAATGTAAAACTTAGATGTCAACCCAAAACTTGTACTCAGAAAACACATTCTTTTCTATTAAATGGTCTTGTTTTTCCATGTTGCAGTTATTGGGTTTTTTTGTTTGTTTCTAAAATCTATATAGGCTATTTTGGTTGAGCAAGCTGAGCAAATTACATGGTACTAAGATTTCACCACAGATTAATGTATTAAAAAGCAAAATTAATAGAGGTGTGATAGTACATGCCTGTGATCTCAGCACTTGGGAGGTCGAGGTAGTAAGATTGCAAGTTTGAAGTCAGCCTGGGCTACATAGTAGGACTGCCTCAAAAACAAAGACAAATAAAATTAGGTCTATGAGAAAAATATTTGTGTAAAGTAACTTAAACCCTGTACATTGTGTCTGAGAGTGAGGGTGCTCAAAATAATTTGCTATAGGATCCAGTAGAAGGACTATTTCTAAGTATCCACTGCCCACAACGAAAAAGGAAAGTCCTAGTAAACTTTATCAGTGGTTATAAAACACGTGCTAGTTACAGACTTAATTGGAAAGTCTTAAATGTGTCCTGTGACATCAGAGTGGAACATAATGATCAAGAACACACAATAAAAATGCTGCTTCAGATGTTATATGACCTAGTTGACAATATCCACGCAGTGGAAATTCCTTTGTTTGCCATGTAGTTCTTTTTCCTTTGGTTCTGATTTTATGGTTGGGAGGTATCAGAGAAAATTCACTAGTAGGATTTCAGTTTTCGTATCACAGCTCATTTATGAGTTTCTGTGGCTCTGCTTGCTCATCCCCTTTTATTTGAGTTTTCAAATATCTTCTTTACAATGATCTGTATAACCATGATAATTATAATACAGGGAACACAGGGGCTTTGCTTTTCTTAGCAAACAACTCCAAGAACCTTGCTTTATATCATGTAAATATAACTAGCCAAATTGAAAACTTCATGAGCTGTGGAGCAAGTATCAATTGATATTTACAATGAATAAAATACTAATGCCTCCTAAGCATATGCAACTTTTAAATAGCAGTGAGGTCATATGTCATACTTACATTTCTCTGCAGTATTTCTATTGCCTGGCTGTGCAGATAACTGTCATGGCTCTGACTTACTGAGTTTCTGCTGGAGAGTGCTGTAGTTTTCCACAGTCAGGGGGAATCGGATTGTCTAAGCCTAAAAGCAGTATGCTAATGGGTTTTGAGAGCACCTTAGGACATGTCTTGGAGGTATCCTCTGAAGTGTTCTGTCTTCATAAGGATTAATTATTCAGACATAACTTGAAATGCTGATATAGAAGTTTTTGAATGGAAATTGAAAGAGAAAAAAGAAGGGCAGTTTCCATCAACTAATCTGTTCGTTCACTCTGTATCAGGTATGATAGAACAGTGAAGGCTGTCTTTGTAACAGTGTTACAAGACTCGTTTGCTTGGGAGAAGTGAGCAGAGTTATGACAACTCAAAGTAATTTTGTTGACATTTTTGCACAGTCAAATGCAAAGCAGACTTGCTGCCACTCAAAGAGAAATAGATTATGAAGACCAGTCTCTGAACTAGGAGTGGGGTTGGGTCTGAGTGCTCAGAGAAGAGAAAGACACTCCATTTCCTATCCCTCAAGTCTATAAAATGGGACAGATTGTATTTTTTAAATATTTTTTTAAATAAAATAATTTTTATTTGGGGGTGGGGTTAAGGTGAAAGGTTTAAACCTAAGATTTTGTTGCAGATTTTACACGTTGGCCAACTAGGAAAGATTCTTCTTGGCCTTTTCCTGAGCTACTCATGTTTATTCCACCAAAACACAGCCTGCCAGAACAGTTGGAAAGAATGGCTCAGCCTTTAGGTATAGCCGCAGTTTCCTTTTGAGTACCACAGGATATTAATGCACTGAGATGAAAAACTACAGGAAAAATACCTCTTCTTAACAGACGGGAGACTACTGCCTAAAGGAAAGACCAACAATCTGTTGGTGGTCTGCGTGCATCTCTGATTTAAAAAAGAAATAAATAAAGCTCTTTTATAAACAAGAATGCAGTCTTCATCTTGATTATTTTTAAATGAATATGTATCACTGTATCAAGTACTGTGGCACCTGTCCAGATAAAGTACCCTGAGGTATGGTGGATTTGAATATGATAAAAATTAGATTACAATGTGATCAATGAGAGGCCAGTCCTCACCAAGCCTCTTATTTCATTAACCTAGAAAATTATTGCCCCACATTTTTCTCAAGTGAAGTTTTGAATCCCTCATAGTATATGGTAGGTCTTTACTATATTTATAAACTGTGCTTCAGAACTAAATGCTAAAACTTTAGACCCTGAATATTGCTACTTTTCTTCCATATACATTTGGAAAGGAAAAATAATTGTAAGGAGTGTCAGGTAAAAACTGAAAAGACTGGGAGTGGGTATTAGAACCTTAATTATTCTAATTAAAGGTAACTTTATTGTTTGAAAATTTGTCTTCCACATTAACCCATCATGTGGAGAACAAATGTTCAGATTTTCATCATTCTTCCCCTCCCCTTCTTCCTTTTCTTCTGCCCAGATGGCATGTGGGCACCATGAACTTTTGTTAATCAGCTTCAAGCAGCGACCGACTTCCAGGCGACCATCTTTGCTGTCATTGGAGCCTGAATGTTCCCATTTACAGCCAATGTAAAGATGAGGGTAGAAATAGAAACTTGCCTTAAAACAGCAGAAAACACTTTAATGCCACCATTCTTCATTTCTTTTTCAAAAATAAGTTCCACTAACCAGAAACTTGATTTTTTCTGAAAGGATCAATAATATACAATGTTCTCTTTTTTGTCTTTATAATAAAATTAAGAATCTTTGAGCACAATGGCCATGTCAGATATATTCTGCATATCTGAGAATATCTAATCAATACTAGGTATGCTGTCCATTGATTGGTATATTATATTCAATTGGTAGAATATTCATAATTTCATGCTTGATACTCACTAAGGAATCACTTTGGCAAGATATGTGGAAAGCAAGATTTACCTCATACTTTGAAAATGATTAGGCATTAGTTAAGAAGAAAAAGTTATATTCAGTGGTAAGACTAGAGAAATTGACTATAATGGATTATGAGAAAGTGAGCACACCCAGTTGAGCCATCTAGGGACAGCATAGAAGTAGAAACCAAATGCAGAAATGCTCAAAAACAGTCAACAAAAAGTTGTAAGGTGACATGATGAAAGCAGGTTAGGCCTATATTTGCCATCTTTCTATCTCTGTGGAAAATTAATAAGGCTCCAATAGTACAAAGGAAAGAAATAAGATATTTCCTGGCTTTGGTGCCATCTCTCCTCAAATTGTTTAAGAGGACTCTAAGACATATCATGACTGATTCTGATTGTCTTCTTGCCTATACTGTGTTCTCTCACCTCCCTGTGACAGACCCTAAGGATGGCTGCATGTGTAACAAGGTTCATTATTATGATATCATCTGTCATCTCTGGTGTAAATATTATAGCTCGGCACCCAGATGCTTTTTGCCTCTGTTGCTTTTGATATGCTTCTAATGTCCCTTGCAATGAATTCTTCCTAATTCCTTTGCTGATGTAGGACCACTCACACTCACATTATATTCTGTTTCTTAGCCCATAAAACAGAAAACCATCTCTTCTCAGGGTCTTGTTGAAAATTATTTCACATACTATTGTACCCTTGGCTCTGACCACAATTGTAAGGAAGTGAGAAGGCCATAAAGTCATTCTAATTTATATACACTAAAGTATGTATTAGGGATTTATTGCAGCATAATAAAATTATTCCCAAATTTAGCAACTTATGGTTTCTGTCAGTAAGGAGTCTTGGCGTGACTTAGTTATGTCATCTGGCATAGGGTTCCTTCTAAGACTGCAATCAATGAATCAGCAAAAGCTGTACCCATCTCCAGGCTCAGCTGGGAGAAGATCTGCTTTCAAGATCACTCACAGGGCTGTTGGCAGGGCTCAGATGATATTTGACTGACCAGAGATACCAATTCTTACCAAAACTGTTGAGAATTTCCCTTCTTTTCATGTGATGGTACTCTTTAAAGAGCTCCAGTTCCTTATGCAAGAACCAGGCAAACTCAGACAAGTCTAAGTGTGCACATCCTCAGACCCTTGCTTTACTTTTTTTTTTTTTTCAGAAAAAGAATCTGACAGCAATGCATTGTGAGAATTAAAAAGGGTTTGTGGTCAAGGAAGTAACTAAAGGATTATTGTAATATCTTGACCGGAAGTAATAAAAGTCCATGTCAGGTTGGTGTTAGGGAGCCAGAATGGAGATAGACACAAAAGAGACAAAAAAGCAAGAATAAAAAATACTTGGTGCCAAAGTGCACATGGACAGTGATAACAAAGGAACAATGATAACATGGTGTTGGCTCCAGAATATTGGCGACATTTATGAAAACTGGTAAGGTTTGAAGAAAAATATCTAAACTTTATTGTGTATAATTGAGGCTTTATTTAAACTATGAGTGAGCAAATTCAACCTGCCTAGTTTTGTGCTGGCTGGTTTCAGACATGCAAAGACATTGAAAATAGTCTCATGACCTTGAGGATTTTATAACATCTAGACAATGAGGAGAGTGAACTTAGGGACAGAGTCAGGACATTAGTTTAAGATTTCTTTATTATCAATGTAGAAACCCCTAGAGAAAGTAAGGTCAAAGGAGGATTACTCAAGGTTGAGGAACAAAAGAGCCCTTAGCTAATACATTCAAAATCATCTTTAAAATTGTCTCCATGTTACGCAAGAGTAGAGAAAGGATAGATGAGAGATTGGGTAGTGACCTGCCCAAGGTCACACAGCTTGTATAAAATTAGGATTTGACTGCAGATCTTTTGATATCTTGCCTAATGTTTTTATTGCTCCCTTGGAGTCACCATTTAAAATTATTATTAAATAACAAATAATTAAAATTATTTATTATTATTATGGAATAATAATAAGGAGAAAAAATAATAATAAATTCCATATAATGGAATAATATGGGGTTGTGAGAAACCAAAAACTGAGATTTTTTTTTAAAGGAGGCTATTAGTAGTCACAAACATTGCAAAAATTTGCAGAGAATTATTGTGAAGAAACACCATTAATGAACATAAAGATTTCATACTTACAGAGTATTTACACATAGGGTAGATTTGGAATGCCTGGTGCAAGCTGTCAGGCCAACCTGATTCTTAGGAAGGGTAATGCTTCCAAAATAGTTGTCAGAGTTCTAGGTGGGTAAGCAAGGGTTCTGAACAGCACATTTAAGAAGTGATAGTCAAGGAGTAAGAATAAGATCAGATATTTTACATCAGATTCAGAAAAAAATCTCAATTGCAAGCCACACAAATGGAAAGTGTATATCACTAAATAAGGGTCTTGCTATGTAGCTTAGACTGGCTTTGAACTTGTGATTGATTCTCCTGCTTATCCTCCCAATTGCTGGGATTACAGGTATAACATCACTGTGCCAGGCTCCTCTTTGGCACATTAAGAGCTAGAGTTTGTTTTAACATTCAATTTTTTATATACCCTAAATCTTACAAAATTCAATATTTTATTTAATATTTTTCTGACAGACTTGGCACTCACTTTTTTCTTCATATCAGTGTTTATTAGAAGTTAAAGTTATATCAATTCATAATAAACTAAAATAGAACTTTTTGTCATTTCTAACAATGACCTCATTAAAGACATCACATCAAAAATTAAATGGCAGGATTTTGTCCTTTGAGGCATGAAGAGGTTTCATATAGGTTGCATCTTTTCTCTGAAGAATTAGATGCCAGAGCATGTCTCCTGAATCAGTTTCATTGAGTCAGCACATTCTGGTTTTGAGGGAAGTGTCAAAATCTGGGATTCTTTGGGGAGAGCAGGAAAAATCTTCATCTTTTCTTCTATCTGTCCTCTCTCCCCTACATTATACATACCCAGCTCTCAACCCAGTGCTGCTCCCAGGATAAAAGGCCTCCATATACTGATTCCTATATGGTTTTTGACATTTTATGCTGTTTTAAAGTAAAACATCAAATATTTCATTATTTAAACTACCCAATGTCTAAATCATTTAGAACTTGACTTCAAAGAACATTGACTTAATTATCTTACCATATGCCAAAAGAGAACCTGGGTACAATCTGTAGGCTGTAGACCACAGCTCTTCCCTGCCATCTAGTTAGTGTACTATGGTGTGGCAAAGCTGCTATGCTAGAGAGCTTTTCTATGTGGTCAGACACATGTCAAATGAGTCAACTATGAACATCACCAATGCTGACATTAGCACAGCTAAACTACATGGCCACTCTACCTACTCACAGAGCCACATGGGAACCAAAGAAGGTTAGAAGAGACAAAAATGCTTTATCAGAAAGAAAATCTGCAATTTGCTCTTGATAGAAAGATAGTGGTCCTTAAAACAAAAGAAATAAAACAACTCTTAAAATTAAAATATAAATTAACATGACAAGCAAAATGAACTAACCAACTGACCAAGCACAAACCCTGAAAGTTATTTTTTTAATCTCAAAATTATCAAATCAGAATCAGGATTAATTGAAGAAGTCAACAGTATATGGATGTCACTTATTTCTAACTTAACTTTGTTTTTCCTCTCCTCTACCACTTTACCCTTCTTACTATTTTCTTTCTTTCTCCTTCCCTCATCTTCTCTTTTTACTCTCAATCCTCCTCTATTTCCCCCTCATCCTCCCCTGCAAACCTCTTCTACTCTCTCTTGCCTAATTCTCACTAGTAACTAATTTGTGGTTGGTCCTCTGAGAAAGGTGGGGTGGGTGAGAGGCAGATTGTATTAGTTAACTTTCTAGTACTGCAACAAAGTGCCTGAGTGAATCAACTTTCAAGAAGAAAGATTGACTTTGTTTCAGTTTCAGAGGTTTTTAGTCCAGAGTTTCTTGGCCCCATCACTTTGGGTCTCTGGCAAGGCAGAGCATCATGGTGGCAAGTATGTGGGTATGCAAAGCAGCTCACCTCATGGTGGTCCAGGAAGCAAAGAGATGCCTGGAACATAGAACACCTGCCAAAGGAAGCTGCAAGCAGCAAGTAGAGGAAGACCAAAAGAGTGGCCATGAGGCTTCAGCAAGCAAAGCCATAGGTGCAGGAGTGCCCAAACTTTTGAGGACCTACATTTCACCACCATGTGTCCTGATTCTGGACTTGGAGCTACAAGACTGAATGTTTGTCCTGCTGGGTTTTAACATTGCTTTGGCTCAATGCTTCCTTGCTGTTTTCTATTCTTCCTTTTTAAAATGGAAATGTCTATGCTGTGCAATTTTTATTTGGGAAGCATCTAACATGGTTTATGATTTTTACAGGGGATCACGGTTAAGAATGTTCCTTGAGTCTCAGAGAAGACTTTGGACCTAGACCTTTGAGCAATGCTGGAACTGTTGAGATTTTGGGGACTCTTAGAGATTGACTGAATGCATTTTGCATTATGAGATGAGCATGAGCCTTTGGGGGCTAGGGACAGAATGTTACAGTTTGAATTTTAAGTGCCCCAAAATCTCATGTATTGAAAGATTGGTCTCCAGCTGATGGCACTATTGGGAACTGGTGAAACCTTTTAGAAGGTAGGGCCTAAATGGAAGGAAAAATTAGGTGATCGGGGGTGTGCTCTCGAAGGGAAAACTGGGACTCTGAGGGACACTGGCCCTTTCTCTCTTCCCCCCCCCCCACCCCCCGGCTTCCAAAGGTGAGCAGCATAACTTCACTATGTATGCCTCACCATGATTTTCTGCTTCATCACAGGTCCCAAAGCAATGGAGACAATCAACCATGGATTGAAACCTCTCAATCCATGATCCAAAATAGTCCTCTTTACCTTTAAGTTCATTTACTCAGGTATTTTGTCACACTGATGGAAAGCTAACATATAAACCTAGAAGCAAGAACTAAGTATGGACTCAATCCAGGAGGCAGAGTTCCCACTATGGTCCTGTTAACTAGCATGGAGAGAGTTTATAACTTCTTTTTTCTCTGAACTCATAAGTAGACTTAAACAAATGGGAAAAAAAGGGTTTTCTGGAAAATTATAAATGTAAATAAAAGCTACTGTAGAATTTTGATATCACAGAATGCTATAAAGGTAGAATACTTCAGGTCTAGTTTCCCTCCTGAGTATTGTTAATGTAAAGAATATTCTTTTTTTTAATTTTTTTCTTTTATTTTATCATTTTTACATTTACTTACATATGTGACATTGTTTGTGACACCTCACCACCCCCCTGCTCAGAACCTGCTCCACCCTCTTGTTCCCCGATTTTGTTGAAGAGAAAGCATAGGAGATAATAAGAAAGACACCATTTTTGCTAGTTTGGGATAGAGATAGCTACACAAAGAGAGTCCTAGTGTTGCTTCCACACACTTATATATTGCAACCCACTTTGGTTCATGTCTATCAGACCTCTTTACTATTTCCTGGTCCCCTTTCCATAGTGGCCTCTGCCAGTTTAAGATTACTTTATTCACTCCTCTACAGTGAGCACATCAACCACATTCAAGTTTTAGGTTTCCTTCCCTTTCCCTATTCTTCCCATGCATGTTCTCCCCTTAATGTGTGACCCATGTCCAATAATAATACTGCATTTATTTCAGGTCTATAATCTGCATATCAGGGAGAACATGCGATTTTTGGCCTTCTGAGACTGGTTAACTTCACTTAAGATGATGATCTCCAGTTCCATCCATTTACTTGTGAATGACAAAATTTCATTCTTCCTTGTGGCTGAGTAAAATTCCATTGTGTATAAATACCACAGTTTCTTGATCCATTCATCAGTAGTGGGGCCCAAAACAAGCAGAAGGAGAGAAATAATAAAAATAAGGGCTGAAATTAATTAAATAAAGACCAAAAAAATAAAAAGAATCAACAAAACAAAAAGTTGGTTCTTTGAAAAAATAAAGAAGTTCGACAAGTTTTACTAAAATGAAGAGGGAACTTTCATTAGCAAAATCGGAAATGAAAAAGAGGAGATTAAAAAAAACTCCAAGGAAATCCAGGGAATCATCAGAGACTACTTTGAGAACCTTTATTCCAATAAATTGGAAAATCCTGAGGAAACTGGCAAATTTCTATATACTTATGACAATCCAAAAGTGAACCAAGAGGATATTAACCACCTAAACATATCTATAACACTTAATGAAATTGAAGCAGTAATAGTGTCCCAAAAAAGAAAAGTTCAGATCTGATGGATTCTCAGCTGAATTCTACCAGACCTTCAAAGAAGAACTGATACCAACAGTCCTTAAAATTTTCCATGAAATAGAAAGGGAAGGAACACTGCTCAACTCATTCTATAAATCCAGTATTACACTCATCCCAAAACTGGACAAGGACACATCCAAAAAGGAGAGCTACATGCCAATCTCCTTACTGAACATCAATGCGAAAATCCTCAATAAAATAATGGCAAATGGAATTCAACAACATATCAGAAAGATCATTCACCATGACCAAGTCGGCTTCAGCCAGTGATACAAGAATGGTTCAACATATGCAAATCAATAAATATAATACAGCACATTAATTTAATAGAAGCAAAAACAAAAACCACATGATCACATCAATAGATGCAGAAAAGCCTTTGATAAGATTCAACACCACTTCATGATAAAAGCTCTAAGAAAATTAGGAATAGAAGGAATGTATCTCAACATTACAAAGGATATATATGACAAACCTATAGTCAACATCATACCTTTTTCCCCTAAACTCAATAATGTTCTTTAAAAAAGAATATTCTTTGGAAAGATTTTTTAAAAATTGAAATTTTATAGAATATGGAAATGACTAGAAATATTAGCATAAAACTTGATTATGAATATTTAGTAGGAAATAATTCAAAATGTCAAAAATATTTTTAGTATGGAGCTTTCAGTACAGAAAAAATTTGTTACAGAAATATGTAAAATTGGAGCTGTGGACCCATAAATCATAGTGTATACATACAACAAAATCTTGTGCAGCTACTAAAAATGATTCTTTCCAAGTTTTTAATGATAGATGGAGGTGTCTAAGTAGAAAAAAATGTGCTATATATATTATTCAGCCATCTAAAAGAATATGATCCATCTATGGTATTGATATGAAGCCATATTCAAGATGGATGATATAACAAGTAGGATTCTAACAGTCACAAGCTCTGTTGAGTAAAAATATTATTTTTATTTTTCATTACTTGCTTAAATAAGTAACTCTTATTTTCCATTGTCCTAATAGAAGAAAATAGTATCTAGTTAATTTTAGGTAGACTCCATCAACATGATTTCTTTGTCATTTCAATGTTTTAGACTCAACCAAATCAAGGATGTGCAACTCTGCCACAGTTGGCCCTAAAAACATAACTGTTTGCCACAGTGCTTGTCTCAATACAGTGTCCATTCCCTCATGCCCTCACTTCTATGTCCAAACCTTACTGTCGGTTCCTTTAATTGGCAAATGGGTTCCACACAGATACCCTAGTTTCAAAGAGGTCTCAGTAACCTAAATTTTTGCATTGTTTCACTTTCTTGTGTCTCTGCTATGTAATGGAACCCATAGGGGTCAGACATGTTTGGTAATAGAAACACAAGTGTCTCCAGCAAAATAACCAGACCAATCTATAGATTGAGGTAGTATGCCAGCCCCATGGAATATAATACTTGTTTTTAATGATAAAATGTGGTTACAAAACTGATGGCAAAAACAATGACATGAGTGGTTAGGTTTCTCTTCCTAAATATACCAGATTTATCACCTATGAAACTTCAAGTCTCCTTCAAAATGATAGCATTTGTCAAGTGACACTGATTTTAGTTACCATTCCCATGTCCACTGAGCATCATGCACAAGACAATCAACAGAAACTGATCATGCCTTATAGTTGTACAATGCTTAGATTTCTTAGAACACACCTGCACATGCCCTTACTTGACCCTTAAGAAACAAGGAAAACATTCCCACCTTATAAGTGAGGAAAATAGTAGTCAGTGAAGCATCTACCCTAAGTCAAACGAGTAAATGGTGATGTTCAGACCAGTATTCAGCTGATTGTACAGTGAGTGCTATTTCTAATATGTCACATTGGCATATGTTTTATCTACTCCCTAAAGAGGTTTTCCTAGGAGACTGGAGAAAACATGGAGAATGAGAAGTAGATGCTCTGGGATGGGGAAGATAAAGAAGGGAGGCTGGTGAAGCTAACAGCTATGTCTTTCACCAGTTTCTCGAAGTCCCCAGGACCAGCCCTGTGGGTACTGCTTGTGAATAGGTACATTTCCAACTTGGGCTCTGATCTTTCTTTTATTTCTTTTTTTTCTTTCTCCCTGGCCAAAAATAGCCTATCCATTAGAAGAAAAGTTACAAGCTACAAATATGAGATTGCACAAGATCCCACTTGTCAAAAAGAAATACTGTAAAAAGCTGTGGCACATTGGCCTTGACAAGGGAGCTTTTCTTCATTTTCAGAATAACTCAGTGAACTGACCCCTCTGATCTGCAAACACAGCATTCTTTTTAAAGCCAGGATGTCTTTGGTATATGTTGAAAGGATGACAAAGAGTAGAAACATGAGCCCACTGATTCTGAGGACCTACAAATCACAGGTTCCCTGCTAACACTTTGTATTTTTAATGTTTGCTACAGTGGTTGGGAATAATTCAAAAAAGCTTGATTGGATTTACATAAAGGCAGCAGGCTTTCTGAAATCACAAGTGAAGAGTGGGTGGGAGGAAGGGAGGTGAAAGGAATAAGACTGTGAACCACAATGTAAGCCAAAAGAGAAAAACAATGCACCCTTCTGCCCAGTCTTCTATAGAAGCCCACATGACACAGGAGAAAGGCAAAAAAAAGCTTTTGAGCAATCAGCCTCAACACCATGCTCTCTACACAACAGAGTTTGTGTATTTTTGAAAAATCATTTTCTTACACATCTGTTTACATTTATTGCACCCACAATTCTATTAAGATTGGTAATCTATGCTCATGAGGTAGCAAAACAAAAAGGGAAGAAAAGGACTGATGCAGACAAATGACAATGAAAAGTGGAGGCTGATGAAAGCCTGATAGCAAGTAAAATATAGAGAAACACAGTGAAAGTCATGTTTAACAATATGAAAATCACATCAGTCTAAGGCCGATTAGTATAGGGGCAAATGACAATATTCACTTTTTCTGATATTTATAATGGCATTCCTAAATGATCACTATATTACCCTTCATTTAGTAAAATAGACAATGTGAAACTGATTTTTCAAGTTTTAAAACTAAAATGGTTAGAATATATATCACTTAAAAGAATAAAAACTCATTTAACTGGAAGGTTTTGCTGTCTCTAAAGACTTATGAAATAAGTTCATGGCAATTGAAGCTTCTGTGACATAAAATATAGACTATGCATACAGAATAGTGACAAATGATATGTATACATCTGAAATAAAAGATTTAACCATTATTTGGTTTACATTTTTAAGATTTAAGAAAAATGTCCAATATCGCAAGTAGTCATTATACTGGTCATAGTATATTGTGATGAAAGCTGTCACTACTTCTCTTAGTGATAATGGAAACCAAATATGTACAGAGATTTACTTACACAAATATATGTAGACAGATTGACCCAACAATTGAGTAATGTTGAATCCTGTTAAAAATAGACAGTTTGACAAGAAAAATTTTATTCCTGCAGAGAAAACACGTCATTAGAATAAATTTGGTTCCAACTAACCTAATACCTGCACTTCCCTGAGTGAAAATCAAAGCAATTCCTTAGCAGCAGGATGATTCCCATAAAGGCACTGGGACCAAGAATCAAAGATCAGTTTCTTGACTGTGGCTGGATGGTGCTGATGAGCTTATCTTTTGTACGTAATATACCTGTCTTACCTGTATTACCAACAGAAAGAAGGAGATTCCAAGATGGCGGCTAGAGAGAGGAAGCAGAAAGCATGCCTCCTAAAGTAAAATCTTGGACAGACGCTGGAGATACACCTTACAGAAAAAACCACCGAGAAGAGGCAAAACTTTGACTTCTCCACCTCCCGCCTGAGCAGAGCATCTCCACTTCACGTTAAACGGAGAAACCAGGAGGGCTCCTGCACCACTGCCAGACGGCAGTGCCCAGGTGGCTTGGGAAGACATGGACCACAAGGTGAGCTAAGCAGCACACAGTACTCCCACAGGCAACCCTGGGCCAGATCAGCATAGCCCCCTGGTCAGACCGACCTCCACCCAGGGAAAAAAGAAAAAAAAAAATGAATAATAAGCAATAACAAAAAAGACACGTAGCAAAGAGGGCAGGGTGCCCTGAGCACTGAATGGGGGGGAGGGGAAATCCCTCACAACAAGTCAGTGGGAGAAAGCAGGAGCGGTGGCACATGCCCAGCAACCAGGAGCAGGAAAGCTTGTAAAAGTGGCAGTGGGGGGAAAACAAGAGAGGAGGGAAGACCCATCTCCCACATGAGCTGTAAATAACATGCCGGCCTGAGAAAGCTAGTGCAGCGTCACCTCCCCCGATCTGCATAAATAAAGCCTCCAGCAACAGCAGGCAGACAGCAGTGGGCAGGTGAGCCACAGTCTCAGATAGCCATTCACAGACCTGTCTCCAGACTCTTTTTTTTTTCTTTCTTCCTTTGATGAGTCAACAACTGAACTACACCTGCATGCTGAAAAACTTACTGAAACTGTATTTCATTTGAACTTGGGACACTTTGTGTTTTTTTTTGTTTGGTTTGGTTTGGTTTTTTTCCCCTTTGATGAGACAGTGACAGAACTACTTCTGAGATACCTTCTCCAGGATTGGAGGCTGAGGCACAAATACCAAAATTATTAAGACTGAAACTTTATTGCATTTGAACTTGGAGATTTTTGTTCATTTATTTTTTTTTTCAATCCTCTCTCTGTCTCTCTAGTGCCTGTTCAGCTTACTGTTGATTAGTACACTATCTATCCCTGTTTATATCTTTGAAACTTTGTTTCTTTTTTTGTTTTTTCTACTTGTTTGTTTATTTGTTTTTCCCTTTTTCGTTAACTTCTTTGCTTTCCATCTCCTTTCACCCTTCCATTCTAAATATCACCATTGTTATTATTACAATCTAGAAAACACTTAATTGCACACAGTACAGGGACAATAACAACACCAAGGGCAAAGATGGGAAGACAGAAAAAACAGGGAAACCAGTTTCCCCACAGCAAAAAATTACTACAGGAACCAGAGGGAAGTGAAGAGAACAGAAACTCAGATCCAGACTCCAACAAAATGAAGATAAACTATGCCAAAGAACCCAATGAAGCCCACAAGAATAATCTAAAAGAAGACATACTACAGGTACTCAATGAGAATTTTATAGAGATGATACTGGATAGGGTCAACCAAAATGTACAGGAGACACTCAAGAAATTCCAAGACAACAAAAATAGAAAATTTGAAAAAGCACAAGAAGAAATAAAAGAAACCATAGAAGCACTGTATAAACACCAAAGTGAAACAAAGAACACGATTAATAAAGAGATAAATGAACTCAGGACAAAAATAGACAACATTAAAGAAGAAATGACCCAGGATATGGAAAACCTCAGAAAAAAAAGAACAAAACAGAATTGCAAAACAAAACAGAAGGCCAATCCAGCAGAATAGAACAAACAGAAGATAGAATCTCAGAACTTGAAGATGAAATGGTAATCAAAGGAAAAACTGAAGAACTATTAATTAAACAACTCAAGACCTGTGAAAAGAAAATGCAAGAACTCACCTACTCCATCAAAGACCAAACCTGAGAATCATGGGCATCGAAGAAGGAGAAGAGGTGCAAGCAAAGGGAATGTGTAATATATTCAACAAAATAATAATGGAAAATTTCCCAAATCTAGAGAAAGATATTCCCACACAGATGCAAGAGGCCTCCAGAACACCAAGCAGACCAGATCAAAATAGAACTTCCCCACAGCATATCATCATTAAAACAACAAGTTCAGAAACTAGGGAAAGAATATTGAAGGCTGTAAGAGAGAAAAAACAAACAACATACAAAGGTAAACCCATCAAAATCACAGCAGACTTCTCAACAGAAACATTAAAAGCAAGAAGAGCTTGTGGAGAGAACTTCTGAGCACTGAGTGAAAATAACTTCAACCCCAGGATACTCTACCCAGCAAAACTATCATTCAAAATAGATGGAGCAATAAAAGTCTTCCATGATAAGCAGACTAAAACAATATGTGACCACAAAGCCACCACTACAAAAGATTCTTCAAGGCATTCTGCACAAAGAAAGTGAAACCCAACATAACCATGAAAGGACAGGCAGCACCAAACCACAGGAAAAGAAAAAGCAAGAAAGTAGAGAGCAACTTCAACTTAGGTACACACAACCAAACCTTCAAACAACTAAGACAACTAAATGACAGGAATCACCACATACCTATCAGTACTAACACTTAATGGACTTAATTCACCCATCAAAAGGCACCATTTGACAGAATGGATTAAAAAGGAAGATCCAACGCATGAACACTGATGCAAAAATCCTCAACAAAATAATGGCAAACCAAATTCAACAACACATCAAAAAGATTATTCACCATGACCAAGTAGGCTTCATCCCAGGAATGCAGGTGTGGTTCAATATACAAAAATCAATAAGTGTAATAAACCACATTAACAGAAGCAAAGACAAAAACCACTCAATCATCTCAATAGATGCAGAAAAAGCCTTTGATAAGATCCAACACCATTTCATGATAAAAGCTCTAAGAAAACTAGGAATAGAAGGAAAGTACTTCAACATTATAAAACCTATATATGACAAACCTACAGCCAGCATCATACTTAACAGAGAAAAACTGAAACCATTCCCTCTAAAATCAGGAACCAGACAAGGATGCCCACTATCTCCACTCCTATTCAACATAGTACTGGAATTCCTAGCCAGAGCAATTAGGCAAGAAGGAATACAAATAGGTAAAGAAACTGTCAAAATATCCCTATTTGCAGATGACATGATCCTATACCTTAAAGACTCAAAAAACTCTACTCAGAAGCTTCTAGACATCATCAATAGCTATAGCAAGGTAGCAGGATATAAAATCAACGTAGAAAAATCATTAGCATTTCTATACACTAAAATGAGCAAACTGAAAAAGAATGTATGAAAACAATTCCTTTTACAAAAGCCTCAAAAAAAATCAAATACCTAGGTGTAAACCTAACAAAAGATGTGAAAGACCTCAACAAGTAAAACTATGCACTTCTGAAGAAAGAGATTGAGGAAGACTATAGAAAGTGGAGAGATCTCCCATGCTCATGGATTGGTAGAATCAACATAGTAAAAATGTCGATACTCCCCAAAGTAATCTACATGTTTAATGCAATTCCCATCAAAATTCCAATGACATTCATTAAAGAGATTGAAAAATCTACTGTGAAATTTATATGGAAACACAAGAGGCCACGAATAGCCAAGGCAATACTCAGTCAAAAGAATGATGCTGGAGGTATCACGATACCTGACTTCAAACTATATTACAAAGCAATAACAATAAAAACAGCATGGTACTGGCGCAAAAACAGACATGAAGAACAGTGGAACAGAATAGAGGACCCAGATATGAAGCCACACAACTATAACCAACTTGTCTTTGACACAGGTGCTAAAAATATTTGATGGAGAAAAGACAGCCTCTTCAACAAAAACTGCTGGGAAAACTGGTTAGCAGTCTGCAAAAAACTGAAACTAGATCCATGTATATCACCCTGTACCAATATTAACTCAAAATGGATCAAGAATCTCAATATCAGACCCAAACTCTAAAGTTGGTACAGGAAAGAGAAGGAAATATTCTGTAATTAATAGGTATAGGTAAGAAGTTTCTCAATGGAACCCCATCAGCACAGCAACTAAGAGATAACATAGATAAATGGAACTTCATAAAACTAAGAGGCTTCTGCTCAATAAAAAAAATGGTCTCTAAACTGAAGAGAACACTCACAGAGTGGGAGAAAATACTTGCTAGCTACACATCAGACAAAGGATTGATAACCAGAATATATAGGGAACTTAAAAAACTAAATTCTCCCAAAACTAATGAACCAATAAAGAAATGGGCAAATTAACTAAACAGAACTTTCTCAAAAGAAGAAATTCAAATGGCCATAAAACACATGAAAAAATGCTCACCATCTCTAGCAATAAAGGAAATGCAAATTAAAACCACACTAAGATTCCACCTCACCCCTGTTAGAATAGCCATCATTAGCAACATCACTAAAAACAGGTGTTGGGGAGGATGCCAGGAATAAGGAACCCTATTAAACTGCTGGTGGAAATGTAAACTAGTATAACCACTCTGGAAAAAAATTTGGAGGCTACTTAAAAAGCTAAACATTGATCTATCATATGATCCAGCAATATCACTCTTGGGGATATACCCAAAAGAATGTGACACAGGTTACTCCAGAGGCACCTGCACATCCATGTTTATTGCGGCACTATTCACAATAGCCAAGTTATGGAAACAGCTAAGATGCTCCACTACTGACGAATGGATTAAGAAAATGTGGTATTTATACACAATGGAATTTTATGCAGCCATGAAGAAGAATGAAATGTTATCATTCACTGGTAAATGGATGGAATTGGAGAACATATTGTGAGTGAGGTTAGCCTGGCCCAATAAACCAAAAATGATGTGTTCTCCCTCATATGTGGACATTAGATAAAGGGCAAACACAACAATGGGATTGGACTTTGATCACATGATAAAGCAAGAGCACACAAGGTAGGTATGAGGATAGGCAAGACACCCAAAAAACTAGCTAGCATTTCTTGCCCTCAACTGCAGAGAAACTAAAGCAGATACTTTAAAGCAACTGAGGCCAATAGGAGAAGGGGACCAGGAACTAGAGAAAAGTTTAGATCAAAAAGAATTAACCTAGAAGGTAACACACATGCACAGGAAATCAATGTGAGTCAACTCCCTGTATAGCTATCCTTATCTCAACTAGCAAAAACCCTCGGTCCTTCCTGTTATTGCTTATATTCTCTCTTCAACAAAATTAGAGATAAGGGCAAAATAGTTTCAGCCTGGTAGCAAAGGTGTGGGGAGGAGAGAGAGGGGGTTGGGGTGGTAATGGAGGGGGTGGGGGAAAGGGGGAGAAATTACCCAAACATTGTATGCACAGATAAATAAAAAAAAGTAATAATAAAAATAAAAAAACAGAAAGAAGAAATTTCAGTCACAAAAAGTGAGCATTTTTCTTTTCTTTCTCTTCTCTCCTTTCCTTTCTTTTCCCTTACTTTCCTTTCATGTCCTGTTTTCTTCCCTTTTCTCTTTCCCTTCCTTACCCTCTTCTTTTCTCTCCTCTCCTACCTTCTTCTCCCCTCTTTTCCCCTTCCCTTCCCTTTCCTTTCCTCTTCCTTTCCTTTCTTTTTCTTTTCTGTCCAGTTTGTTTGAACTATTTTCTCAGGATTGATTGAGTTAGGAAATATGAAAGTGAAAAAATTAGTTTCTTACAAAGAAATCACTTAACAAATTTGAAAAGAAAATTGAAAATCAAAGATTGAAAACTAAAGACAGTCAAGCACCAGTGGTTCATGCCTAAATCCTAGCTAATGGGAAGCTGAGATCCAAAGAGTCACAGTTCAAGGCTAGTTCAAGTCACAGTTCAAGATTCCATCTCAAAGAATAGTAGGACACAGTGGCACACACCTGTAATCTTAGATATGCAGCAGGCTGAGATTGGGAGGATCATGGTACCAACCCTAGCAAAAAAGTTCCCAAAAACCCATCTCAACAGAAAAGGCTAGACATGGTGGCATATGCCTGTCATCCCAGCTATGGCAGGGAGTGTAAAATAGGAGGATAGAAGTCCAGGCTGACCTGGGCAAAATAGTGAGACCCTATCTCAAAAAATGCTGGAGGTGTGCCTCAAGCAGTAAAGCACCTGACTAGCAAGTCCACAGCCCTGAGTTCAAACCTCAGTACCACCATAAAAAGCAAAAACAACAAACAAAAAAAGCAATAATGAATCTTTCTTAACATAAGTCAACATGGTGAAAAAACAAAACATGAGTGATCAGAGAGATTGCTAGATCTCTGGGTGGAGGAAAGGGAGATCCAAGGAAAGGTGAGGCAGTATTGCTTCTCTTGCCCACTCTCTAAAACTGCTGCTTTCCTCTCCAGTCTGCAGAAAGACATGAGACTCACAAGGCCCTGAAGGGCTTTTTGCTTTGGAGGAGAGTCAAAGGAAACTTTGAGGACTGACAGTCTGACATAAAACCTAAACAACAGGAAGAACTAGACTAATTATGTTGTATTACCAAGAGGAAAACTTACATTAGCTAGGCAGTTTGCCTTAATCGTTCCCTTTATTTCTATTGCACTATGATCTTTGTAAATAAAAACCCACATTTCAATGATTTTTAAGTCTTAGAGAGTCATTCTTGTTTGAAAATTCCTGAATTCCAAACAGTCAAATTTAAGAGGTAATTTCAAGCATTAATGTTCTGAAAGTGCAGAATTTGAGGCTGCTAATTATGTCCAGTTTCTTAAAACTATCTCCTCCCTGGTTTATATGGCACCAACTTCTGGTTCTTTACTACCTAGTTATGTTCACTGGTTTGCCATCAAAACTCACCTCAGTATTTTCTATGCTTATATCCCTCCAACTGTTTTCTTCTCACCATAAATAATCTGTCCTATGGGGGGTTACCTTGATTTTTTTGGATTGAACTATTACTCATATTCTATAAGAATTTTATATGAAAAAAAGAAATGGTTTCCAAAAATATTCCTCATACTAACAATCCCCAGTTACAAGAGAGCTTAGAAATGTGATATCCCCTTGTTTAGTATTCTACAATGTTGAAATTCTGCAATAGCTTTTATTTGTATTTATGTTGATCCAGAAAACATTTTGTTTCCTCTTTGTTTGGTTCTGCTGTCAATGAGTTCAGAGATAATGGAACACCTATAAACTCTCTCAGTCATGATGGATGACCCAATGCCCAGGATGCAGTTACTCTTAAGGGTGTACTATAGTCAAACAACATGGAAACATCATTTGGTCTTAATTTATGTGATATTATTTCATCATTTTTTAAATTCATAATTTAAAAGTCTTAACACATAGAAATTAAACTATTAACACATAGAAATAATAAAATTTATAAAACCTTTAAAATGTAATAGAACTGCAGTGGGTGAACTAGTAGGGTCCAGACTTTTCCAATCTACTCACACAGTCAGTTCAGGTAGTGGTTCAATGCCTGGGTCTTGGTGCCCCATGAAGTAGGGTCTCTAGGCCTGCCCACCTTTGCCAACTGGAGTGATCATGATGAAATATCAGATCTACTTATTTTTCAAGTACCAGAGCCCCAAATCTGAGCTGAGGAAGAAAAGGCTGGCACCTGCTGGCTGCCATGACTAAATTGGAGTTCTGTCTCCATCACAGTTTAGATTCTGCTTCTAGATCTGCCTCTTCCACCCCCACCCTCTAGATAGAATTAACCTGCATTCACCCACACCCTCCACCCCAAATTGGTTATTTGAGGGAATTAGAGAGTGGAGAGGGAAAGAGCAGTAGGAAGAAAAAGCAAGGAAAACAGAGATGAAAGGACAAGACAAACAAAAATGTTGAAGGGTACAGTTACAGAAGAAATGGGAAAATTTAGAAGATAAAACCAAATCTTTTCCTTGGGCTTCTTCTAATAATTTTGGTTTTTTGTTTGATAATTTTAAACATTTTATTTAAACAACTTTTTGGGTTTCTTGTTTGAATTGCTGCTTAGTTTGGATTTTTGTGTGTTAATGGGTTTGCTTTCTTTCATTTTTAGGTTTAAGAGTTGTTTTCTTTGATTTCATTTTGTATCAGGGACTACCTGAAGTGTTTCCTTATACCCAATTTAGTGAGAGGTCCCTATCTGCACTCCATAGGTACAGGCCCTTAACACGATCAGAGGACTTCTGGCTTTGGGTGTTTGATTTGTCTTATCTGTTGTCAGTTTAAACCATCAGAAGAACAGGAGCTGATCTGCTTTGCATGTGTATGTTTGGGGATTTTCTGTTTGGTTGGTTTGGTTTATTTATATCATATATCTGACAGAAAACACTCTTTTCCACAATGTAGAGAATGCTGCCAATGAAAATTCTCAATACACAATATGTTGAGAAGAAGAAAGTACAAATATCTGAAGGTGTGTTCATTATCTGATATGACACTAGTACTTTTTTATGAACATGTGGGTATAATTGAACCTCATTAAAATACATGCTCAAATTATGTTCTCCCTTTGAAGTGCTACCTATTTGATAGCATATTCAGTTCTCGATTCTACTAGATAGTTAATACTTAAAAACTGAAGACTATTTTTAAGTTAGTAGAGCATCTGGTTAGCTGCAATAACTGTAATTTTGCCTGAATTTCTAACCGCAGGTTCTCTTTGCTTTGTTGGAAAGTGTTTGTTCCCATATGGTCACACTCAGATCCAACTTCTACCATACCTGAATATCAAGGAATTTTTGCCTATAACTATCTTACTTTTGTCCCACAGAAACCTAGAAACTTAAACATGGCCTGCCCTACTTGTCCTCAGCCTATGTCTGAGCCTTGGCATTTATTAGTTTCTCCTACTATAACATTTTAATCCATACAGAACTTTGTTTATATCTGTAATTTCAGGTCACCATGTCAGTGAACTTTCTCATTGCTGTGACAAAACACCTGGCATAAATGACCAAAAGGAGAAGGATTTATTTTGCTCATGTTTCGAGGTTTCAATCATGACAGGGAGAGCTCAGTACAGTAGAACACTTCACATCATCACAGCCAGGAAACACAGAGAGTGGATGCCTATGTTATCTGGCTTTCTCCCTCCCCTTTTAGTCCACCCAGGTTCCGAACTTATGGAAGGTGCCACCCACATTCCAGGCAGGTCTTCCCCCACTCAGTTAATTCTCTCTGGAAATGCCCTCATAAACCCAACCATAGTATGCTTTACTAATCTCATAAGTACTTCTCAGTCCAATCAAGTTGACAATCAAAACTAACCACCATGGTTGGTCACCTTTTAATTTATTCTTTATGTATTTATTCATTCCTGTGTTCAACAAATATGAGTGAGTTGCCTTGGCACTACTAGTGATAAAATATTAACAAGTAATGGTTCTTGCTCTTAAGAAATTTTCTATTTATAAATAATCAAATGAACAGCCTGTTATAATACAGTGCCCTAAGTGCTATTTATTCATTCAAGTGGTTTCTGAGCTCTGACTCTGTCCCAGATACTATACAAAAGAGAGACTATGAATAGATTCCAGAAGAAGTGATTCCCAGAAAGTTGGGGGCAGGGAAACAGGGGATGTTGGTTATGTTCAAGAGAGAGAGACAGAGAGAGAGAGAGAACCACCTGAAAAGTTTAAGAAACAAGAAAGATTTCCTGGGGCATTGCAAGCTCTTGGCTGTAGTGGGCCCTTACAGAAGTAGAATCTTATAGCAGCAATTTTCAAATAAATGTTGAATGAAAGTGTAAAGAGAAGTGAGACTAGAAATGCAAGCAGGAATGAAATCTTAAGACCTTTATTTTCATATTCAGAAATTGGGGACTTCATCTTTCTAATTATAGGGGTCCACTGAAAGGAATGATAACATGAGTGGAACTAGTAGTATGGGTAGGAAAGAGGTTTGGTAGGCTTTACTTACTTTGGAGTGATACAGCAAGAACGGAAGCAGAAAGCTCAGAAATGAGGTTATCACTATAATCTGTATCTCAGTAACCCAAAATGTGATTCTGGACTAATATTATCATCTGAGTCACCAAGAACTTACTAAAAAATGTAGAATCTTGGACCATACCCAGATCTACCAAGTCAGATTTGTCATTTTAATTAGTTTACCTCGTGTTTAAAAGTCAGTCTAGACCAGATGCACTGGTCTAGACTTTATTTTGCTATGTAGTAGAGCTAAGAAGAATGAAAGATTTGAGGGGTAGTTCACTGGAATAGTTGATCAGACTTCATGAATTTATGGATGAAGAGAGAAGCATAAATGTACAGATAGTGTCTCTAACTGAAGAAAATGTTTAGGGAGAGTGCTAGTACTGTTCTTTTGGCCTATACTTTTTAAAAATAGTCTAGAAGTAATAAGATTGTTACATAGAGAATCTCTGCTCCATTATAACAGAAAAGGTATCATGGAGCCCAGAGATCTCTGCACAAAAGGGCAGCATTTTTTATTACATCTACCTCAAAACTTCTTTCTTCATGGCAATGTATCAGGAGCTGAAATGATAACTTCATCTTAGTTCAGTTTAGCATGAGAGAAGCAGATGAGACAGGAAGAAAGACTAGGGAGTGGCAGAAAACAAAAAGAAACAATAAGTGATTGAGGAAAGAGAGAGAGGGAAAGAGGGAGAGCTAGCCATAGCCTTTCTTAAGTGAAGATCATAAGAATTCTAAACTAAAAGTAAGTTTTCCTTGAAAGTTGAAAGGAATTGACACCTAATGATTTCGAATGTTTACTATGTGCTAGTCACTGCCTATTCTCTGTACATATTTAAGGACATTATTTCTCCTAACAGTCCTGTAAGGTAGGAAATCCCCTCCCTTCTTGCAGTTTCTGAGCTTGAGTGTCATAGTTGTGAAGATGTTTTCCCAAGGAACTTCAACCCAGTATTTCAACCTCAACTCTTCAGTCTTTGTCATCATGTTACCTTTCAAAACAGATAATTTTTTTCATGTGACAAAAAAAACTTACATTCCAGCACAGGAATGTATATAGATGTATATGTGTATACATACAGTATCCATGTGGGACATGGATACTGTATATACTGTATATATACACATATACATCTAGCCCCAGAAAAGGATAGACCAGAGTCAGAAATAAAATATTCCATTTAACCATACAGCTATGAATTTTATCAGTTCCTGAGGGATTAGAGATTAGAAACATTAATTCCAGATTCATAATGAATACTATTTGATTTTTATGTATAATTACATTTTACTAATTATGTGTCACTATCAATAAGTCTTGTACATTTGGTTAGTCTCGACAGTTCCTGTTGTATTTGTATTGTGCTGATGTAATACAAAGACTTTAATGTAATTAAAGCAGGTGAATACAACTGACAATTATAGTCAGGAATTTGGCAGCAGACAAAAGCAGAATGATGTCTTATTGAGCTAATTCTTCTTGTCTATGCTGAAAATTAAAAACTCTTCCAAATTTTGAGCTCATGCTAGGACCAGGCATTATGAAACATCCAAAACTTAATAAAGCTTGGGTTTGGCCATGAAGGGCCTAGCAATCTAGGATGGGAGTTCTGACATGCTGAGCAATAATATAGTAGAAGACTATGTTAAGCATCAGAAGAAAGAGATAAAATGAGCTAGAAAAGTGAGAGTTTCAGTTGTTAGGACTATAAAATAAGTTATCCCAAAGCTTAGTGGTGTTCAATACCCATTTATTATTTGGTGACTCAGGAATTAGAACAGGATACAGCAGGGACAGTTTGTCTCTGCCTCGTGATGTCTGGGGCCTCTACTTGATGACTCAGTCTAAGGTCTGGAATCATCTGAAGACTCATTTGTTTGCATGTCTGGCAGTCCATGCTGACTAAACTCAAAGGGCTGGTGGCCAGAGCAGCTGGACTCCTCACGCCTCTCAGTGTTTTTTTGTGGCCTCTCTACCTGGACTCTCAGCTTGGCCTGTTTCTAGAGAGAGAGAGAGTGCCAAGGGGAACTTTGTAGCCTTTTGCAACCTTACCTTACTTGAATGTCACTTCTGCCACATTCTTTTCATTAGAAACAAGCCACTAAAGCTAGCCTATAGTCAAAGGAACAAAAACTAGACACCACCTTCTATGGACATAGTATCAAAGATGTGGTACATTTGAAACCATCGCAGTTGGGGCTAAGGTAGCCCTTCATGGAAGTACTACCACTGGGTCTTGAAAGACGGATGAAATTTGACTAAGCAGAGATGAGACAAATGGAAGTACACGCAGAGATCTGCATCACCAACAGGTAAACAGTGCATAAGGAGAAAGGACTGGTTTGGCAAGGGCTCTGGGAGCATAGGAAATGATGCTGAAACATGAATGGGATTAAAGGTGTGGTGGGATTGAAATGCCACAGTATGGAGCGTGGATTGGATTCATCTGGGAATGGGATGCTCTTGTAGTACCTTCAGCCTTGCCCACCAATTGGCATCATCTGTAGACCCAACTCCCAGAGATCTCAGTAGAGTTGTTTTGAAATATGACCAAAGCTCCTAGACTTTTGAAATCTTCCCAGATGATTCTAATATTGGTCAAGGTTGAGAACCAGAGAGTGATATATCTTTTCAGGGACCGTTTAGCACTCTCTCTGGGAAATCAGTAAGTAGTTACAGTGGATCTGTTTTCATTTATTCATGCTTGTTTGTTAGTTCATTTGTTTTATAAAGCCAGATTCCTGAAGCTCCTTCTGGCTGCTTGAATGGGCTACCATGGAGGTCAATAACACTGAATCTTTTAATATTTAGGTTTTACACTGACAGAGTGGATCAAGGGATCGAGTGCCTGCCTAGCAAGTGTGAGGCCCAGACTTCAAGCCCCAGTACCTCCAAAAAAACAGAGAGAGAAATAAAAGAAAAAATTAAGTTTCTCTTTTTTTTCCCCATTAGATAGTATACTTTTAATGTAATCATCCAGAAAAAAAAAAAAAAAGACATCTAAATGGCTCATTTGGTCACTAGAATCCTAGCAGATCTGCCTTAGTTCTGAAAATGAAGTGCTTGTTCGATTAGTTTATACCAACCCTTGCATCTGCTCTGTCAAGAAGATGGCAAAGTTTTAGGGCTTGTAACATCTTCACATATTTTTTCAAAAAGGCTTTTGGATTCCCTACTTTCCTTCACTGTATTAAGGTTCTCTAGAGAAACATTTAGCAAAAGGAATTGGTTCATGTGATTTTGGAGGCTCAGAAGTCCCCTGGTCTGCCATCTGCAAGCTGAAGACCCAGGAAAGCCAGTGGTGTAATTCAATCCAAAGAGTATGGGATAAGGGGAATGATGATGTAAATCCTAGTCCAAAGGCCAGTAAAATGAGCTGTTCCAGCATAAGGGGTGAGACAGGAAACAAAGGGTCAAATTCCTCTTTCTCCCACCTTTTATTCTACTCAGGCCCTCAATGTACTGGATGATGCCCACCTCATTGAAGAGGACAATATACTTTACTTTGTTCATGGATTCAAGTGCTAATCGTGTCCAGAAATACTCTCACAGCCATATCCAGAAATAACACTTCATTGGAAACCTAGTGGCCAGTTAAATTGACATAAAATTAGCCATCACACTCAACCTACCTTCCCATCTAGCCCTACATTCTGATTATAAAATGTAACTGCTTAAAGTACCCACAACAGAGACACCCAATGCCATAAACTGAGGATATTCCTAACAGACTACAAATTGGAAACTTAGTGAAGGGAAATTTCAGATACTGAATTTAAGAACCATCAAGGTCATATTGGGTCATCCCAATATTCCATATTTCAATGATATTGAATGAGGCCACTGGTCACTGACCTAAACTAACTCCATTTTGTACTCTGATACTTGCTGCCTCTTTAATTCCTTCCTCCTGAGTCTTTCCCTCCTGCAGTCCCTTGGGTTCTGAGAGGACAGGACTGATGTATAAAGAAGAATCAAATCTACACCCCCAGTCATCAATGACTTTCTTATTTTTACAGTCCCCAGTGAACTAATCCTAAAATAATGATCAACCAGATCACAGTTTGACCAAGACTATGCATGCTCTTCTCCTTCCCTATAAAATCTGGAAGCTCATGTCAGTATCCTGAAGACAGACTTGGGGTCACTGACTCCTTTTATCTGTTCATCCCGACTTAGCCATGTTTAATTGATCTCCTTTCTCTGCCCTTTATCTCTACTCATTCTCTTTATTTGGCATATTGGGATGGATGACTGAATCTAGTCTTTTGGGACTCCAGAGCCAGGGCTTCTGTCTTTAAATTCTCATAATAGTATGAAGGAATTATCATATACCTATGAGTAAATATCAGTTCATACTCACGCTGTGTAATGGTTATTGTTCAGCAATTCTGAAAGGGGAGTCTTTCCCTTTTTCAAATGAGGCACATTGAGAGTTATAGGAATTGTGACTTGGCCAGTGTCATAGAGCTAGTAAGTAGCAGAATGAAGTTTGAATAAAGCTCCTCTGATTTTCAGTTTAGTGTACTTTATAGCATAATAATTTATGTTTTGGAAAAGTTAGATCATAATGTTTTAGCATTGTATCAATCTCAGAAATTTAAGTACATATTATTGTTTCCTTTAGTGTACTTTTTAGATTATCATAAACCATTTTTGAGTTTCATATACATTCACAACACATTTAATTAATAAAGAAATATGTAATTTTATTGTGTGTTGTTTGTTTTGTTTTGTTTTGTTTTAGGTTTTTTTTTATTTTTTGGGTTTTTTTTTAAAGACAGGGTCTTGCTATGTAGCCCAGGCTGGCTCAAATTCATAATCCTCTTGCCTCAGCCTACCAAGTGTTAAAATTACAAGCATGTGCCACCATGTGTGCTTTTACAGTTCTTTTTATTTGACATGTATTATGTCTTTTAAATTTCAAAAAGTACTTCATATTTATTATGCAGTAAAATTTGGAGGGGGAAGTCCATTTCTATTTTCAATAATTCTGGGATAATGATGAGTAAGACTATAATGCTTTTCCAAAATGAGCCTCTCTTGCTGGAGATAAAATGATGAGAAATGCATGACAGCATGAAGCTACAGCATGGTGAGGCTACAGCATGGTGTGGATGAGGAGCTATTTTCTCTCTAGTATTCATTCTTACTATACCCATTTCTTTGGCATTCTTGGTTGTCAAGTTGTATGCCTTCAGTAAATAGACTTTCATGCATTTTAGATGCATGGTAGTCGAAAAACCTACTTATAAATCTTATAAGCTTAACTTTTAATTGACTTAATGAATTCCTAGTACATGATTATCTGCTCCAATTATTTTATGCAGACCTTATGTTGCCATTTATTCTTAATTATCCCTTTAAGTTGACATATAATAATTGCACACATTTATGGAGCATGCTGTGATATTTTAGTACATGTGTATAATATGTAATGATTACATCAGGATAATTGGGATAGATAAATAGATACATGGATAGATATATAGACAAAGATATCAGCTTAAACATTTATCCTTTCTTTGTGTTGGTCTAACCAAATGCAATGAGTTCCCCTTTGGTGAATAAGAATCCAATGAGTATGACCTGATGATAGAAGAATGGAGGAAGATTTATTATCTGCACTGAGTCAGCATAAGGAGAGTAACTGAGTTATCTGTAAAACACGGCTGTCCTGAGAAATGGAAGCATAGAGATTTTATTATGGGATCCCATAATATTCATTTAAGAAAGCACTTTCAGACACATTTTGGAACCTGCTGCACTCAAGGTAATAGTGCAAACGTTCAAAACGTTAAGATGGCAGACATGAATGCTTCTGGACATATACAAAGATAGTAGATATAAATGATTCTTAAGAATTTCCAAAAAAGGTTTTTGCTGAAAGGACACTTTGAAGACCTGCCTCACTTTGGGAAAATTCAAAATCCTTTCTGCTAGCTATCTTGAAATGTACTGTAAATTACTGTCAGCTATAGTTACCCTACTGTACTATAGAATATTAGAATTTATTTCCCCTGTTCAACTAA